>NC_069504.1:1141756980-1141771980 GCF_027579735.1 Bombina bombina
TTAGTAGGCTTACTTCTAGCGGAGTTAATGCTTGAGCGGGAGAATTACATACTGCTCCACTCATAATCTGACCGTTAGTAGGCTTACTTCTAGCGGAGTTAATGCTCGAGCGGGAGAATTACATACTGCTCCACTCATAATCTGACCCTTAGTAGGCTTACTTCTAGCGGAGTTAATGCTCGAGCAGGAGAATTACATACGGCTCCACTCATAATCTGACCCTTAATAGGCTTACTTCTAGCGGAGTTAATGCTCGAGCGGGAGCATTACATACGGCTCCACTCATAATCTGACCCTTAGTAGGCTTACTTCTAGCGGAGTTAATGCTCGAGCAGGAGAATTACATACGGCTCCACTCATAATCTGACCCTTAGTAGGTACGTCACACATACATGTTTGTACTACACTAACTTTATTCACAATATGTTGTGTTGCTATGAATATATTAATACATATGTTTTCTGGGAACCGGCTTATGTCTGAGTACTTCCCAGGGAGTTCCAGGGGCTTCACAAATTATGGTAATATCTGAGTCACCCACTTGTCACAAAATACAGCACATGAGAACGTAGGGTTG
This sequence comes from Bombina bombina, assembly GCF_027579735.1. Lineage (NCBI taxonomy): Eukaryota > Metazoa > Chordata > Amphibia > Anura > Bombinatoridae > Bombina > Bombina bombina. Next base: position 1,141,757,558 of record NC_069504.1, read on the forward strand.
AAAAGGAACTAGAATGTTTTATATCACATACAAATGTCCCTTTAAGATTTTAGCAGGTCCTTTTCAAAATGTCAGCATGAGTCTGCACTGCACAAACATACATACTGTATCCCTCCTCACCCACATACGGCTAGAATAAATGTATACCTCCTTACCCACACTCCCAGCTAGAATATATATCCCTCCTCACCCACATACGGCTAGAATAAATGTATACCTCCTTACCTACACTCCCAGCTAAAATATATATCCCTCCTCACCCACATACGGCTAGAATAAATGTATACCTCCTTACCCACACTCCCAGCTAGAATATATATCCCTCCTCACCCACATACGGCTAGAATAAATGTATACCTCCTTACCCACACTCCCAGCTAGAATATATATCCCTCCTCACCCCTATACGGCTAGAATAAATGTATACCTCCTTACCCACACTCCCAGCTAGAATATATATCCCTCCTCACCCACATACGGCTAGAATAAATGTATACCTCCTTACCCACACTCCCAGCTAGAATATATATCCCTCCTCACCCACATACGGCTAGAATAAATGTATACCTCCTTACCCACACTCCCAGCTAGAATATATATCCCTCCTCACCCACATACGGCTAGAATAAATGTATACCTCCTTACCCACACTCCCAGCTAGAATATATATCCCTCCTCACCCCTATACGGCTAGAATAAATGTATACCTCCTTACCCACACTCCCAGCTAGAATATATATCCCTCCTCACCCACATACGGCTAGAATAAATGTATACCTCCTTACCCACACTCCCAGCTAGAATATATATCCCTCCTCACCCACATACGGCTAGAATAAATGTATACCTCCTTACCCACACTCCCAGCTAGAATATATATCCCTCCTCACCCACATACGGCTAGAATAAATGTATACCTCCTTACCCACACTCCCAGCTAGAATATATATCCCTCCTCACCCACATACGGCTAGAATAAATGTATACCTCCTTACTCACACTCCCAGCTAGAATATATATCCCTCCTCACCCCTATACGGCTAGAATAAATGTATACCTCCTTACCCACACTCCCAGCTAGTATATATATATCCCTCCTCTCCTACATGTGGCTAGAATAAATGTATACCTCCTTAACCACACTCCCAGCTAGTATATATATCCCTCCTCACCCACATACGGCTAGAATAAATGTATACCTCCTTACCCACACTCCCAGCTAGAATATATATCCCTCCTCACCCACATACGGCTAGAATAAATGTATACCTCCTTACCCACACTCCCAGCTAGAATTATATCCCTCCTCATCCACATACGGCTAGAATAAATGTATACCTCCTTACCCACACTCCCAGCTAGAATATATATCCCTCCTCACCCCTATACGGCTAGAGTAAATGTATACCTCCTTACCCACACTCCCAGCTAGAATATATATCCCTCCTCACCCCTATACGGCTAGAATAAATGTATACCTCCTTACCCACACTCCCAGCTAGAATATATATCCCTCCTCACCCACATACGGCTAGAATAAATGTATACCTCCTTACCCACACTCCCAGCTAGAATATATATCCCTCCTCACCCACATACGGCTAGAATAAATGTATACCTCCTTACCCACACTCCCAGCTAGAATATATATCCCTCCTCACCCACATACGGCTAGAATAAATGTATACCTCCTTACCCACACTCCCAGCTAGAATATATATCCCTCCTCACCCACATACGGCTAGAATAAATGTATACGTCCTTACCCACACTCCCAGCTAGAATATATATCCCTCCTCACCCACATACGGCTAGAATAAATGTATACCTCCTTACCCACACTCCCAGCTAGAATATATATCCCTCCTCACCCATATACGGCTAGAATAAATGTATACCTCCTTACCCACACTCCCAGCTAGAATATATATCCCTCCTCACCCACATACGGCTAGAATAAATGTATACCTCCTTACCCACACTCCCAGCTAGAATATATATCCCTCCTCACCCATATACGGCTAGAATAAATGTATACCTCCTTACCCACACTCCCAGCTAGAATATATATCCCTCCTCACCCACATACGGCTAGAATAAATGTATACCTCCTTACCCACACTCCCAGCTAGAATATATATCCCTCCTCACCCATATACGGCTAGAATAAATGTATACCTCCTTACCCACACTCCCAGCTAGAATATATATCCCTCCTCACCCACATACGGCTAGAATAAATGTATACCTCCTTACCCACACTCCCAGCTAGAATATATATCCCTCCTCACCCACATACGGCTAGAATAAATGTATACCTCCTTACCCACACTCCCAGCTAGAATATATATCCCTCCTCACCCACATACGGCTAGAATAAATGTATACCTCCTTACCCACACTCCCAGCTAGAATATATATCCCTCCTCACCCACATACGGCTAGAATAAATGTATACCTCCTTACCCACACTCCCAGCTAGAATATATATCCCTCCTCACCCACATACGGCTAGAATAAATGTATACCTCCTTACCCACACTCCCAGCTAGAATATATATCCCTCCTCACCCACATACGGCTAGAATAAATGTATACCTCCTTACCCACACTCCCAGCTAGTATATATATATATATCCCTCCTCACCTACACGTGGCTAGAATAAATGTATACCTCCTTACCCACACTCCCAGCTAGTATATATATATCCCTCCTCACCTACACGTGGCTAGAATAAATGTATACCTCCTTACCCACACTCCCAGCTAGTATATATATATCCCTCCTCACCCACATACGGCTAGAATAAATGTATACCTCCTTACCCACACTCCCAGCTAGTATATATATATCCCTCCTCACCTACACGCGGCTAGAATATACAGTATCTCACAAAAGTGAGTACACACCTCAGATGTTTGTGAATATTTTATTATATCTTTTCATGTGACAACACTGAAAAAATGACACTTTGCTACAATGTAAAGTAGTTTGTTTACAGCCTGTATAATAGTGTACATTTATTGTCCCCTAAAAATAACTCAACACACACAGCCATTAATGTCTAAACCGTCGGCAACAAAAGTGGAAATGTCCAAATTGGGTCCAATTAGCCATTTTTCCTCCCCGGTGTCATGTGACTCGTTAGTATTAAGGTGTTAAATGTGGTGTTATCGCTCTCACACTGGTCACTGGAAGTTCAATATGGCACCTCATGGCAAAGAACTCTCTGAGGATCTGAAAAAAAAAGAATTGTTGTTCTACATAAAGATGGCCTAGGTTATAAGAAGATTGCCAAGACCCTGAAACTGAGCTGCAGCATGGTGGGCAATACCATACAGTGGTTTCACAGGACAGGTTCCACTTAGAACAGGCTTCGCCATGGTCGACCAACGAAGTTGAGTGCACGTGCTCAGCGTCATATCCAGATGTTGTCTTTGGGAAATAGACGTATAAGTGCTGCCAGCATTGCTGCAGAGGTTGAAAGGGTGGGCAGTCAGCCTGTCAATGCTCAAACCATACGCCACACACTGCATCAAATTGGTCTGCATGACTGTTGTCCCAGAAGGAAGCCTCTTCTAAAGATGATGCAAGAGAAAGCCTGCAAACAGTTGGCTGAAGACAAGCAGACTAAGGACATGGATTACTGGAACCATGTCCTGTGGTCCGATAAGACCAAGATAAACTTATTTGGTTCAGATGGTATCAAGGGTTTGTGGTGGCAACAAGGTGAGGAGTACAAAGACAAGTGTGTCTTGCCTACAGTTAAGCATGGTAGTGGAAGTGTCATGGTCTGGGCCTGCATGAGTGCTGCCGGCACTGGGGAGCTACAGTTCATTGAGGGAACCATGAATGCCAACATGTGCTGTGACATACTGAAGCAGAGCATGATCCCCTCCCTTCGGAGACTGGGCCCAGGGCAGTATTCCAACATAACGACCCCAAACACACCTCCAAGACAACCATTGCCTTGCTAAAGAAGCTGAGGGTAAAGGTGATGGACTGGCCAAGCATGTCTTAAGACCTAAACCCTATTGAGCATCTGTGGGGCATCCTCAAACGGAATGTGGGGGGAGTGCAAGGTCTTTAACATCCACCAGCTACGTGATGTCGTCATGGAGGAGTAGAAGAATACTCCAGTGGAAACCTGTGAAGCTCTGGTAAACTTCATGCCCAAGAGGGTTAAGGCAGTGCTGGAAAATAATGGTGGCCACACAAAATATTGACACTTTGGGCCCACTTAGGGGTATACTCATTTTGTTGCCAACGGTTTAGACATTAATGGCTGTGTGTTGAGTTATTTTTAGGCAACAGCAAATTTACACTGTTATACAGGCTGTACATTCACTACTTTACATTGTAGCAAAGTGTCATTTCTTCAGTGTTGTCACATGAAAAGGTATAATAAAATATATATAATCTATCATACGCAGCTAGTATATATGAATATATGTTTACCTCCTCACCCAAATGCGGCTAGAATATATCCCTCACACAATGTTTAGGAGCAGTTCTTTCAGCAGTAACAGGGGATACTGACAAAGCATGAAAATGTGGATAACCGCTATCAAACCCAGCAGAGCAACCACTAATGCTTTGTAATGAGAAGACGCTCATGTAATACGCAGTGTTGTCAAACAAAGGCACAGGAAGGAAACAACATGTGTCATCTACTTAACGGTCTGAAGAGCTGGACGGAGCAGAAGTGATCGCCCCCCATGTATCTGAGGCAGCAAACGTTCAGCCAGAGTTATAAATAGTCAGAGAACTGAGACTGCTGGAGCTTTAGTACTTACCTTATGTAGACAGGTTGTACAGCTTTAGTACGTACCTTATGTAGACAGGTTGTACAGCTTTAGTACTTACCTTATGTAGACAGGTCGTACAGCTTTAGTACGTACCTTATGTAGACAGGTTGTACAGCTTTAGTACGTACCTTATGCAGACAGGTTGTACAGCTTTAGTACTTACCTTATGTAGACAGGTTGTACAGCTTTAGTACGTACCTTATGTTGACAGGTCGTACAGCTTTAGTACTTACCTTATGTAGACAGGTCGTACAGCTTTAGTACTTACCTTATGTAGACAGGTTGTACAGCTTTAGTACTTACCTTATGTAGACAGGTCATACAGCTTTAGTACCTTCCTTATGTAGACAGGTCGCACAGCTTTAGTACTTACCTTATGCAGACAGGTCATACAGCTTTAGTACTTACCTTATGTAGACAGGTCGTACAGCTTTAGTACTTACCTTATGTAGACAAGTCATACAGCTTTAGTACTTACCTTATGTAGACAGGTCGCACAGCTTTAGTACTTACCTTATATAGACAGGTCATACGGCTTTAGTACTTACCTTATGTAGACAGGTCATACGGCTTTAGTACTTACCTTATGTAGACAGGTCATACGGCTTTAGTACTTACCTTATGTAGACAGGTCGTACAGCTTTAGTACTTACCTTATATAGACAGGTCATACGGCTTTAGTACTTACCTTATGTAGACAGGTCGTACAGCTTTAGTACCTACCTTATGTAGACAGGTCGTACAGCTTTAGTACTTACCTTATGTAGACAGGTCGTACAGCTTTAGTACTTACCTTATGTAGACAGGTCGTACAGCTTTAGTACTTACCTTATGTAGACAGACCATACAGCTTTAGTACCTACCTTATGTAGACAGGTCGTACAGCTTTAGTACTTACCTTATGTAGACAGGTCGTACAGCTTTAGTACTTACCTTATGTAGACAGGTCGTACAGCTTTAGTACTTACCTTATGTAGACAGGTCGTACAGCTTTAGTACTTACCTTATGTAGACAGGTCGTACAGCTTTAGTACTTACCTTATGTAGACAGGTCGTACAGCTTTAGTACTTACCTTATGTAGACAGACCATACAGCTTTAGTACCTACCTTATGTAGACAGGTCGTACAGCTTTAGTACTTACCTTATGTAGACAGGTCGTACAGCTTTAGTACTTACCTTATGTAGACAGGTCGTACAGCTTTAGTATTTACCTTATGTAGACAGGTCGTACAGCTTTAGTACTTACCTTATGTAGACAGGTCGCACAGCTTTAGTACTTACCTTATGTAGACAAGTCATACAGCTTTAGTACCTACCTTATGTAGACAGGTCGTACAGCTTTAGTACTTACCTTATGTAGACAGGTCGTACAGCTTTAGTACTTACCTTATGTAGACAGGTCGTACAGCTTTAGTATTTACCTTATGTAGACAGGTCGTACAGCTTTAGTATTTACCTTATGTAGACAGGTCGTACAGCTTTAGTACCTACTTTATGTAGACAGGTCGTACAGCTTTAGTACCTACTTTATGTAGACAGGTCGTACAGCTTTAGTACCTTCCTTATGTAGACAGGTCGTACAGCTTTAGTACCTACCTTATGTAGACAGGTCGTACAGCTTTGGCACCTACCTTATGTAGACAGGTCATACGGCTTTAGTACCTACCTTATGTAGACAGGTCGTACAGCTTTAGTACCTACTTTATGTAGACAGGTCGTACAGCTTTAGTACCTACTTTATGTAGACAGGTCGTACAGCTTTAGTACCTTCCTTATGTAGACAGGTTGTACAGCTTTAGTACCTACCTTATGTAGACAGGTCGTACAGCTTTGGCACCTACCTTATGTAGACAGGTCGTAAAGCTTTAGTACTTACCTTATATAGACAGGTCATACAGCTTTAGTACCTTCCTTATGTAGACAGGTCGTACGGCTTTAGTACTTACCTTATGTAGACAGGTCGTACAGCTTTAGTACCTTCCTTATGTAGACAGGTCATACGGCTTTAGTACCTACCTTATGTAGATAGGTCGTACAGCTTTAGTACCTACCTTATGTAGACAGGTCATACAGCTTTGGCACCTACCTTATGTAGACAGGTTGTACAGCTTTAGTACCTACCTTATGTAGACAGGTTGTACGGCTTTAGTACCTACCTTATGTAGACAGGTCGTACGGCTTTAGTACCTACCTTTATGTAGAAAGGGCATACAGCTTTAGTACCTACCTTATGTAGACAGGTTGTACAGCTTTGGTACCTACCTTATGTAGACAGGTCGTACAGCTTTGGTACCTACCTTATGTAGAGATAGGTCATACAGCTTTAGTACCTACCTTATGTAGACATGTTGTACAGCTTTGGTACCTACCTTATGTAGACAGGTCGTACAGCTTTGGTACCTACCTTATGTAGAGATAGGTCATACAGCTTTAGGGGTTTATTTCTCATGCTACAGAAGACAGGGGCGTATATATGCACCCCTGTCTGCTGCAGCTCGCCTCTGGCGGGGTGAATTACGCTGCTGAAATTTCGTATTGCACACAAGAATGCGATTTTGTGCTCTTGTGCAACAATGCCCCCTGCCCGCGCACAGCTAATCACGTGCAGGCTGGAGCTGTCAATCTCCCCGATCGGACAAGAATGGAGATATTGAAATTTGCCACCTAAGAGGTGACAGAGAGGTTATGGAAGCAGTGGTCTGATGAAAAGCAGCAGTCAAATGATTCACACCCCTATGACTGCAGGTTCTCACAAGAGAAACTGCAGTCCTAGGGTGTGAATCATTTGATAAATCTACCCCTTAGTACCTACCTTATGTAGAAAGTTTGCATTGCTGTCAACTTGTACCAATGCGTATTAGTGTGCACTGCTATTACTCAGTGGAGCTCAAATATAACTTCCACAAAATAAATATTTAGCGCTCCACTTGTAATCTGGCATATAATCTGGGTGAAAAGAGAGAGGAGATATGTAGATGAATGGTTTTAAAAAGGTGCCAGAGAGAATGAAAGAAGCTACACTAAGAGGTCATGATCTTACAGAGGTGATGGGTCACAGATGTGTAGCGATACGTAATGTGATCACAAGTCATTACACGTACAGCTTCCTTGCTGCACTCGCATCATGTTTTACGCTTTTTTGTTTGTTTGTTTTTATACAAACCAGATGTTCCACTTTTTGTTCTTTGTACACATTAGAGAGTCATCATCCACCAATAGAGCTGCGAGGCGTCGGACATATAGGTCTCCTAATAATAATTCCTCTTCTATCTGTGGGGGGAATCTTCTCTAGAGTAAATGACCCCTTAAAAATTCAGACCTAGCAGCTTTTGTTTCCAAAATGCTGCATCACACGGTAACAACCCTAGTTGTAATTCATTGCCAGTGGTTAGTTGAGGGAATGACTTGCTCAGGGATTATCTAATAATGTTACGTTATATCCAGTTAAAGACAGTTACTAAATACAATCTGGCATCTCCTCCGCACTCGGCACATCCAGTGAATGGCTGCCCTGTGTAAGGATAAGGAAGGTTTGTTATGTGTTAATAAAGAAGACCATCTGATGTGTTGTGCCTAAAGCCATATCTTGCATTATGTCACAATTACAACATATTCTGTAATCTTTGTCATTAAAATGCCACAAAATATTTGGCTGATTTCCCTGTATAATATCTGCAGACATCAGTCTCTCAGTACCAGAAACCAAGAGGAATATCTCAGAGTGTTAACTGACCTGATGAACAGAAACATGACAAAGACATGGCATTGTCTGTAACACAGCTGATGTAGAGCGCTCACCCTGAACCACATAGGATTTGTATATGGAGACAAAGGTGGAGACAGGTTGCTATTCAGTTTCACTCCAGCAGGGGCAACATTTATGTTTTTGATGCATTTTATATGTTTATTGGCTTAAATAAAAGAAATTGCTTTATCCGTGCACTGTTTTGCTGGATTTGAATTGAAGATGTAACAAACATATGCCTTACCCAATCAGCAGCATTAATCACAAGACCCCACTGTGCAACTAGAGCTTCTGATTGGCTTAGTGGCATTTTGTGCTCTGCAGGTCCCAAGCTGTACTTTAAGTTTGTGTGTAACCCCTTTGTAAGGGTTCAACATACAGGGGTGCAGGGTTGCTAGTCTTAAAATGACACATCCCAGTGAATTAGATAATGTCACTTGTTGACTATAATGGCCCTTTAATACTTAATCATCATTATCACAATAATACTATGAAGAATATGTGTGAATGTGTTTGTATATGTCTGTGTGTGTATGAGACGCTGAAACATATGCTCTTATTGCAGATGTGCATTAGTACAGATGTATGTACAGGGAAACAATTTTATTGCACATGCGCATTAGTGCAGATGTATCTACAGGGAAACATACTTTTATTGTAGATGCACATTAGTACTGATGTATGTACAGGGAAACATATACTCTTATTGTAGATGAACATTAGTGCAGATGTATGTACAGGGAAACATAATTTTATTGCACATGTGCATTAGTGCAGATGTATGTACAGGGAAACATGCTTTTATTGCACATGCGCATTAGTGCAGTTGTATCTACACTGAAACATATACCATTATTGCACATGCGCATTAGTACAGATGTACGTATGGGGAAACATACTTTAATTGCACAAGTGCATTAGTGCAGATGTATGTACAGGGAAACATACTTTTATTGCACATGCGCATTAGTGCAGATGTATGTACAGGGAAACATGCTTTTATTGCACATGCGCATTAATGCAGTTGTATCTACACTGAAACATATACCATTATTGCACATGCGCATTATTACAGATGTACGTATGGGGAAACATACTTTAATTGCACAAGCGCATTAGTGCAGATGTATGTACAGGGAAACATACTTTTATTGCACAAGCGCATTAGTGCAGATGTATGTACAGGGAAACATACTTTTATTGCACATGCGCATTAGTGCAGATGTATGTACAGGGAAACATGCTTTTATTGCACATACGCATTAGTGCAGTTGTATCTACACTGAAACATATACCATTATTGCACATGCGCATTAGTACTGATGCCGGAATGGGGAAACATACTTTAATTGCACAAGCGCATTAGTGCAGATGTGCATGCGCTGAAACATATACCATTATTTCACATGCACATTAGTACAGATGTACGTATGGGGAAACATACTTTAATTGCACAAGCGCATTAGTGCAGATGTGCATACGCTGAAACATATAGCATTATTGCGCATTAGTACAGATGTACGTACACTGAAACATATACCATTATTGTGCATTAGTACAGATGTACGTACACTGAAACATATAGCATTATTGCGCATTAGTACAGATGTACGTACACTGAAACATATACCATTATTGTGCATTAGTACAGATGTACGTACACTAAAACATATACCATTATTGCGCATTAGTACAGATGTACGTACACTGAAACATATACCATTATTGTGCATTAGTACAGATGTACGTACACTGAAACATATACCATTATTGTGCATTAGTACAGATGTACGTACACTGAAACATATACCATTATTGTGCATTAGTACAGATGTATGTACACTGAAACATATACCATTATTGTGCATTAGTACAGATGTACGTACACTGAAACATATATCATTATTGTGCATTAGTACAGATGTACGTACACTGAAACATATACCATTACTGCGCATTAGTACAGATGTACGTACACTGAAACATATACCATTATTGTGCATTAGTACAGATGTACGTACACTGAAACATATATCATTATTGTGCATTAGTACAGATGTATGTACACTGAAACATATACCATTATTGCGCATTAGTACAGATTACGTACACTGAAACATTTACCATTATCGTGCATTAGTACAGATTTATGTACACTGAAACATATACCATTATTGTGCATTAGTACAGATGTACGTACACTGAAACATATACCATTATTGTGCATTAGTACAGATGTACGCACACTGAAACATATACCATTATTGTGCATTAATACAGATGTACGTACACTGAAACATATACCATTATTGTGCATTAGTACAGATGTACGTACACTGAAACATATACCATTATTGTGCATTAGTACAGATGTACGTACACTGAAACATATACCATTATTGTGCATTAGTACAGATGTACGCACACTGAAACATATACCATTATTGTGCATTAATACAGATGTACGTACACTGAAACATATACCATTATTGTGCATTAGTACAGATGTACGTACACTGAAACATATACCATTATTGTGCATTAGTACAGATGTACGTACACTGAAACATATACCATTATTGTGCATTAGTACAGATGTACGTACACTGAAACATATACCATTATTGTGCATTAGTACAGATGTACGTACACTGAAACATATATCATTATTGTGCATTAGTACAGATGTACGTACACTGAAACATATACCATTATTGTGCATTAGTACAGATGTACGTACACTGAAACATATACCATTATTGTGCATTAGTACAGATGTACGTACACTAAAACATATACCATTATTGTGCATTAGTACAGATGTACGTACACTAAAACATATACCATTATTGTGCATTAGTACAGATGTACGTACACTGAAACATATACCATTATTGTGCATTAGTACAGATGTACATACACTGAAACATATACCATTATTGCGCATTAGTACAGATGTACGTACACTGAAACATATACCATTATTGTGCATTAGTACAGATGTACGTACACTGAAACATATACCATTATTGTGCATTAGTACAGATATACGTACACTGAAACATATACCATTATTGTGCATTAGTACAGATGTACGTACATATACCATTATTGTACATTAGTACAGATGTACGTACACTGAAACATATACCATTATTGTGCATTAGTACAGATGTACGTACACTGAAACATATACCATTATTGTGCATTAGTACAGATGTACGTACATATACCATTATTGTACATTAGTACATATGTACGTACACTGAAACATATACCATTATTGTGCATTAGTACAGATGTACGTACACTGAAACATATACCATTATTGTGCATTAGTACAGATGTACGTACATATACCATTATTGTACATTAGTACAGATGTACGTACACTGAAACATATACCATTATTGTGAATTAGTACAGATGTACGTACACTGAAACATATACCATTATTGTGCATTAGTACAGATGTACGTACACTGAAACATATACCATTATTGCGCATTAGTACAGATGTACGTACACTGAAACATATACCATTATTGCGCATTAGTACAGATGTACGTACACTGAAACATATACCATTATTGCGCATTAGTACAGATGTACGTACACTGAAACATATACCATTATTGTGCATTAGTACAGATGTACGTACACTGAAACATATACCATTATTGCGCATTAGTACAGATGTACGTACACTAAAACATATACCATTATTGCGCATTAGTACAGATGTACGTACACTAAAACATAACCATTATTGTGCATTAGTACAGATGTACGTACACTGAAACATATACCATTATTGTGCATTAGTACAGATGTACGTACACTAAAACATATACCATTATTGTGCATTAGTACAGATGTACGTACACTGAAACATATACCATTATTGTGCATTAGTACAGATGTACGTACACTAAAACATATACCATTATTGTGCATTAGTACAGATGTACGTACACTGAAACATATACCATTATTGTGCATTAGTACAGATGTACATACACTGAAACATATACCATTATTGCGCATTAGTACAGATGTACGTACACTGAAACATATACCATTATTGTGCATTAGTACAGATGTACGTACACTGAAACATATACCATTATTGCGCATTAGTACAGATGTACGTACACTAAAACATATACCATTATTGCGCATTAGTACAGATGTACGTACACTAAAACATATACCATTATTGTGCATTAGTACAGATGTACGCACACTAAAACATATACCATTATTGTGCATTAGTACAGATGTACGTACACTGAAACATATACCATTATTGTGCATTAGTACAGATGTACGTACACTGAAACATATACCATTATTGTGCATTAGTACAGATGTACGTACATATACCATTATTGTACATTAGTACAGATGTACGTACACTGAAACATATACCATTATTGTGCATTAGTACAGATGTACGTACACTAAAACATATACCATTATTGTGCATTAGTACAGATGTACGTACACTAAAACATATACCATTATTGTGCATTAGTACAGATGTACGTACACTGAAACATATATCATTATTGTGCATTAGTACAGATGTACGTACACTGAAACATATACCATTATTGTGCATTAGTACAGATGTACGTACACTAAAACATATACCATTATTGTGCATTAGTACAGATGTACGTACACTGAAACATATACCATTATTGTGCATTAGTACAGATGTACGTACACTGAAACATATACCATTATTGCGCATTAGTACAGATGTACGTACACTAAAACATATACCATTATTGTGCATTAGTACAGATGTACGTACACTGAAACATATACCATTATTGTGCATTAGTACAGATATACGTACACTGAAACATATACCATTATTGTGCATTAGTACAGATGTACGTACACTGAAACATATACCATTATTGTGCATTAGTACAGATGTACGTACACTGAAACATATACCATTATTGTGCATTAGTACAGATGTACGCACACTGAAACATATAACATTATTGTGCATTAGTACAGATGTACGTACACTGAAACATATACCATTATTGTGCATTAGTACAGATATACGTACACTGAAACATATACCATTATTGTGCATTAATACAGATGTACGTACACTGAAACATATACCATTATTGTGCATTAGTACAGATGTACGTACACTGAAACATATACCATTATTGTGCATTAGTACAGATGTACGTACACTAAAACATATACCATTATTGTGCATTAGTACAGATGTACGTACACTGAAACATATACCATTATTGTGCATTAGTACAGATGTACGTACACTGAAACATATACCATTACTGCGCATTAGTACAGATGTACGTACACTAAAACATATACCATTATTGCGCATTAGTACAGATATACGTACACTGAAACATATACCATTATTGTGCATTAGTACAGATGTACGTACACTGAAACATATACCATTATTGTGCATTAGTACAGATGTACGTATGGGGAAACATACTTTTATTGCACAAGCACATTAGTACAATTGTACATACGCTGAAACATATATCATTATTGCACAGGCGCATTAGTACAGATGTACGTATGGGGAAACATACTTTTATTGCACAGGTGCATTAGTACAACTGTACATACGCTGAAACAAATATATCATTATTGCACAGGCGCATTAGTACAACTGTACATACGCTGAAACAAATATATCATTATTGCACAGGCGCATTAGTACAGATGTACATATGGGGAAACATACTTTTATTGCACAGGCGCATTAGTACAGATGTACGTATGGGGAAACATACTTTTATTGCACAAGCACATTAGTACAATTGTACATACGCTGAAACAAATATATC
>NC_069504.1:1141776980-1141786980 GCF_027579735.1 Bombina bombina
AGTCACCTGCACACACAGATATCCCCCTAAAATAGCTATAACTAAAAACAAACTAAAAACTACTTCCAAAACTATTCAGCTTTGATATTAATGAGTTTTTTGGGTTCATTGAGAACATGGTTGTTGTACAATAATAAAATGAATCCTCAAAAATACAACTTGCCTAATAATTCTGCACTCCCTGTATATATATATATATATATATATATATATATATATATATATATATATATATACAGGTAGCCCTCAGTTTACGCCGGGGTTAGGTTCCAGAAGGAATGGTTGTAAATTGAAACCGTTGTAAATTGAAACCCAGTTTATAATGTAAGTCAATGGAAAGTGAGGGAGATAGGTTCCAGGCCCCTCTCAAAATTGTCATAAGTAACACCTAATACATTATTTTAAAAGCTTTGTAATGAAGACTTTAAATGCTAGACAGCATTATAAACCTAGTAAAATAATCACACAACACAGAATATATAATTAAAAACTAAGTTAAATGAACAAAAACATTTGCTAAACAGCATTATAAACCTAATAAAATAATCCCACAACACAGACTTCACTTGCATTTTTCTGCAAACAGTTCTTTCTATGCATTCCAATCTGGACTGATTTATAGACAGGAAGATCTTGTTCCTTTGAAATCTGCTCAAAAGATCAGGTCTGGTTAAACTGATTAATTTCAGCTTGCTTGGCTTTGCTGCTACACAAGCGGACAGCTCCACCTTCTTGCTATTTTAATAAATGCACTGCTTCTCAATGCTTTTCAATAGTGACTGGAAAAAAAGGTTGTTATTCTGAAACGGTGTAAATTGAACCGTTGTAAAACGAGGGCCACCTGTATATATATATATATATATATATATATATATATATATATGTGTGTGTATATATATATATGTGTGTGTATATATATATATATATATATGTGTGTGTATATATATATAATGTGTGTGTATATATATATATGTGTGTGTATATATATATATATATGTGTGTGTATATATATATATAATGTGTGTACATATGTATTTACAGACACATATATAGACATAAATATATAAGTGCATTGGAGCCCTTTGCAGTTACTTAGATGAAAACATGTAAAATCCTATTTATGCAATATACATAGTTATTAAATGTTTTACCTATGTATTTACTGTACATATTTCACATTACAATGTACTGCACATAGCAGAATATGTTCTAAGTATTTATATATATATATATATATATATATATATATATATATACTGTATATGGTATTGATTTATAGGTATTGCTATGTATTGTACAAAATACCATCAGATATACTGTACTGTATGTATACATTTGTATTTATGAATAAATAGAACATATTCTTCTATGTGATGAACATTGAAATGTAAAATATTCATAGTTTCAAGTCAATTTAATGCACTTAAAGGGACAGTCTAGTCCAAAAAAAAAACGTTCATGATTCAGATAGAGCATGTAATTTTAAACAATTTTCCAATTTACTTTTATCACCAATTTTTCTTTGTTCTCTTGGTATTCTTAGTTGAAAGCTTAACCTAGGAGGTTCATATGCTAATTTCTTAGACCTTGAAGGCCGACTCTTAAAGGGACACTGTACCCAAAAATTTTCTTTCGTGATTCAGATAGAGCATGACATTTTAAGTAACTTTCTCATTTACTCCTATTATCAAATTTCCTTCATTCTCTTGGTATCTTTATTTGAAATGCAAGAATGTAAGTTTAGATGCCGGCCCATTTTTGGTGAACAACCTGGGTTGTCCTTGCTGATTGGTGGATAAATTCATCCACCAATAAAAAAGTGCTGTCCAGAGTACTGAAACCAAAAAAAAGCTTAGATGCCTTCTTTTTCAAATAATGATAGCAAGAGAACGAAGAAAAATTGATAATAGGAGTAAATTAGAAAGTTGCTTAAAATTGCATGCTCTTTCTGAATTACAAAAGAAAACATTTGGGTACAGTGTCCCTTTAAGAATGCATTTTAACAGGTTTTTCATATAGATAACACTGTGCTCGTGCATGGGAAGTTACCTGGGAGCCATCACTGATTGGCTAAACTGCAAGTCTGTCAAAAGAAGTGAAATAAAGGGGCAGTCTGCAGAGGCTTAGATACAAGATAATCACAGAGGTAAAAAAATATAGAAATATAACTGTGTTGGTTATGCAAAACTAGGAAATGGGTAAACAAGGAATTATCTATCTTTTAAAACAATAACAATTCTGGTGTAGACTGTCCCTTTAAGAATATGCAATTGGGTTAGCAGTCGAGTAGGGAGTTTTTCCACTTTTTTCACACCATTAACTTCTATGTGGGAATAGGTTAATGTGCGTGCGATATTCTAAGTTTGGCTTTTTGCACATATCGGGTCAGCACACAATGAAACCAGTTTACTTTCAACTTGTAAAGCTAGTGCAACCCAACACGTGCAAATAAAAATAATTCTAGTTGTGTGACTGTGTAATATACTTGTGTGATTGTGTAATATACTTGTGTGATTGTGTAATATTTACTGTGTAATATACTTGTGTAATTGTGTAATATACTTGTCTTACTGTGTAATATATGTGTGTGATTGTGCAATATGTTACTTGTTACTGTGTAAAATACTTATGTCACTGTGTTACTGTGTAATATACTTGTGTTACTGTGTAATATACTTGTGTTACTGTGTAATATGTTACTTGTTACTGTGTAAAATACTTATGTCACTGTGTTACTGTGTAATATACTTGTGTTACTGTGTAATATACTTGTGTTACTGTGTAATATACTTGTGTTACTGTGTAATATACTTGTGTTACTGTGTAATATACTTGTGTTACTGTGTAATATACTTGTGTTACTGTGTAATATGTACTGTGTAATATACTTGTCATTGTGTAGTATAATTGTGTTACTGTGTAATATACTTGTGTTACTGTGTAGTATACTTGTGTCACTGTGTAGTATAATTGTGTTACTGTGTAATATACTTGTGTTACTGTGTAATATACTTGTGTTACTGTGTAATATACATGTATTACTGTGTAATATGTACTGTGTAATATACTTGTGTCACTGTGTAGTATACTTGTGTCACTGTGTAGTATACTTGTGTCACTGTGTAATATACTTGTGTTACTATGTACTATACTTGTTTTACTGTGTAATATACCTGTGTTACTGTGTAGTATACTTGTGTTACTGTGTAATATACTTGTGTGATTGTGTAATATCATTGTGTTAATGTGTAATATGTACTGTGTAATATACTTGTGTCACTGTGTAGTATACTTGTGTTACTGTGTAATATTTACTGTGTAATATACTTGTGTTACTGTGTAATATACTTGTGTCACTGTGTAGTATACTTGTGTCACTGTGTAGTATACTTGTATCACTGTGTAATATACTTGTGTTAATGTGTAATATACTTGTGTCACTGTGTAATATTTACTGTGTAATATACTTGTGTCACTGTGTAGTATACTTGTGTCACTGTGTAATATACTTGTGTTACTGTGTAATATTTACTGTGTAATATACTTGTGTCACTGTGTAATATTTACTGTGTAATATACTTGTGTCACTGTGTAGTATACTTGTGTCACTGTGTAATATTTACTGTGTAATAATCCCACAACACAGACTTCACTTGCATTTTTCTGCAAACAGTTCTTTCTATGCATTCCAATCTGGACTGATTTATAGACAGGAAGATCTTGTTCCTTTGAAATCTGCTCAAAAGATCAGGTCTGGTTAAACTGATTAATTTCAGCTTGCTTGGCTTTGCTGCTACACAAGCGGACAGCTCCACCTTCTTGCTATTTTAATAAATGCACTGCTTCTCAATGCTTTTCAATAGTGACTGGAAAAAAAGGTTGTTATTCTGAAACGGTGTAAATTGAACCGTTGTAAAACGAGGGCCACCTGTATATATATATATATATATATATATATATATATATATATATATATATATATATATATATATATATATATATATATATATATGTGTGTGTATATATATATATGTGTGTGTATATATATATATATATATATATATATGTGTGTGTATATATATATAATGTGTGTACATATGTATTTACAGACACATATATAGACATAAATATATAAGTGCATTGGAGCCCTTTGCAGTTACTTAGATGAAAACATGTAAAATCCTATTTATGCAATATACATAGTTATTAAATGTTTTACCTATGTATTTACTGTACATATTTCACATTACAATGTACTGCACATAGCAGAATATGTTCTAAGTATTTATATATATATATATATATATATATATATATATATATATATATATATATATATATACTGTATATGGTATTGATTTATAGGTATTGCTATGTATTGTACAAAATACCATCAGATATACTGTACTGTATGTATACATTTGTATTTATGAATAAATAGAACATATTCTTCTATGTGATGAACATTGAAATGTAAAATATTCATAGTTTCAAGTCAATTTAATGCACTTAAAGGGACAGTCTAGTCCAAAAAAAAACGTTCATGATTCAGATAGAGCATGTAATTTTAAACAATTTTCCAATTTACTTTTATCACCAATTTTTCTTTGTTCTCTTGGTATTCTTAGTTGAAAGCTTAACCTAGGAGGTTCATATGCTAATTTCTTAGACCTTGAAGGCCGACTCTTAAAGGGACACTGTACCCAAAAATTTTCTTTCGTGATTCAGATAGAGCATGACATTTTAAGTAACTTTCTCATTTACTCCTATTATCAAATTTCCTTCATTCTCTTGGTATCTTTATTTGAAATGCAAGAATGTAAGTTTAGATGCCGGCCCATTTTTGGTGAACAACCTGGGTTGTCCTTGCTGATTGGTGGATAAATTCATCCACCAATAAAAAAGTGCTGTCCAGAGTACTGAAACCAAAAAAAAAGCTTAGATGCCTTCTTTTTCAAATAATGATAGCAAGAGAACGAAGAAAAATTGATAATAGGAGTAAATTAGAAAGTTGCTTAAAATTGCATGCTCTTTCTGAATTACAAAAGAAAACATTTGGGTACAGTGTCCCTTTAAGAATGCATTTTAACAGGTTTTTCATATAGATAACACTGTGCTCGTGCATGGGAAGTTACCTGGGAGCCATCACTGATTGGCTAAACTGCAAGTCTGTCAAAAGAAGTGAAATAAAGGGGCAGTCTGCAGAGGCTTAGATACAAGATAATCACAGAGGTAAAAAAATATAGAAATATAACTGTGTTGGTTATGCAAAACTAGGAAATGGGTAAACAAGGAATTATCTATCTTTTAAAACAATAACAATTCTGGTGTAGACTGTCCCTTTAAGAATATGCAATTGGGTTAGCAGTCGAGTAGGGAGTTTTTCCACTTTTTTCACACCATTAACTTCTATGTGGGAATAGGTTAATGTGCGTGCGATATTCTAAGTTTGGCTTTTTGCACATATCGGGTCAGCACACAATGAAACCAGTTTACTTTCAACTTGTAAAGCTAGTGCAACCCAACACGTGCAAATAAAAATAATTCTAGTTGTGTGACTGTGTAATATACTTGTGTGATTGTGTAATATACTTGTGTGATTGTGTAATATTTACTGTGTAATATACTTGTGTAATTGTGTAATATACTTGTCTTACTGTGTAATATATGTGTGTGATTGTGCAATATGTTACTTGTTACTGTGTAAAATACTTATGTCACTGTGTTACTGTGTAATATACTTGTGTTACTGTGTAATATACTTGTGTTACTGTGTAATATGTTACTTGTTACTGTGTAAAATACTTATGTCACTGTGTTACTGTGTAATATACTTGTGTTACTGTGTAATATACTTGTGTTACTGTGTAATATACTTGTGTTACTGTGTAATATACTTGTGTTACTGTGTAATATACTTGTGTTACTGTGTAATATACTTGTGTTACTGTGTAATATGTACTGTGTAATATACTTGTCATTGTGTAGTATAATTGTGTTACTGTGTAATATACTTGTGTTACTGTGTAGTATACTTGTGTCACTGTGTAGTATAATTGTGTTACTGTGTAATATACTTGTGTTACTGTGTAATATACTTGTGTTACTGTGTAATATACATGTATTACTGTGTAATATGTACTGTGTAATATACTTGTGTCACTGTGTAGTATACTTGTGTCACTGTGTAGTATACTTGTGTCACTGTGTAATATACTTGTGTTACTATGTACTATACTTGTTTTACTGTGTAATATACCTGTGTTACTGTGTAGTATACTTGTGTTACTGTGTAATATACTTGTGTGATTGTGTAATATCATTGTGTTAATGTGTAATATGTACTGTGTAATATACTTGTGTCACTGTGTAGTATACTTGTGTTACTGTGTAATATTTACTGTGTAATATACTTGTGTTACTGTGTAATATACTTGTGTCACTGTGTAGTATACTTGTGTCACTGTGTAGTATACTTGTATCACTGTGTAATATACTTGTGTTAATGTGTAATATACTTGTGTCACTGTGTAATATTTACTGTGTAATATACTTGTGTCACTGTGTAGTATACTTGTGTCACTGTGTAATATACTTGTGTTACTGTGTAATATTTACTGTGTAATATACTTGTGTCACTGTGTAATATTTACTGTGTAATATACTTGTGTCACTGTGTAGTATACTTGTGTCACTGTGTAATATTTACTGTGTAATAATCCCACAACACAGACTTCACTTGCATTTTTCTGCAAACAGTTCTTTCTATGCATTCCAATCTGGACTGATTTATAGACAGGAAGATCTTGTTCCTTTGAAATCTGCTCAAAAGATCAGGTCTGGTTAAACTGATTAATTTCAGCTTGCTTGGCTTTGCTGCTACACAAGCGGACAGCTCCACCTTCTTGCTATTTTAATAAATGCACTGCTTCTCAATGCTTTTCAATAGTGACTGGAAAAAAAGGTTGTTATTCTGAAACGGTGTAAATTGAACCGTTGTAAAACGAGGGCCACCTGTATATATATATATATATATATATATATATATATATATATATATATATATATATATATATATATATATGTGTGTGTATATATATATATGTGTGTGTATATATATATATATATATATATATATGTGTGTGTGTATATATATATAATGTGTGTACATATGTATTTACAGACACATATATAGACATAAATATATAAGTGCATTGGAGCCCTTTGCAGTTACTTAGATGAAAACATGTAAAATCCTATTTATGCAATATACATAGTTATTAAATGTTTTACCTATGTATTTACTGTACATATTTCACATTACAATGTACTGCACATAGCAGAATATGTTCTAAGTATTTATATATATATATATATATATATATATATATATACTGTATATGGTATTGATTTATAGGTATTGCTATGTATTGTACAAAATACCATCAGATATACTGTACTGTATGTATACATTTGTATTTATGAATAAATAGAACATATTCTTCTATGTGATGAACATTGAAATGTAAAATATTCATAGTTTCAAGTCAATTTAATGCACTTAAAGGGACAGTCTAGTCCAAAAAAAAACGTTCATGATTCAGATAGAGCATGTAATTTTAAACAATTTTCCAATTTACTTTTATCACCAATTTTTCTTTGTTCTCTTGGTATTCTTAGTTGAAAGCTTAACCTAGGAGGTTCATATGCTAATTTCTTAGACCTTGAAGGCCGACTCTTAAAGGGACACTGTACCCAAAAAATTTCTTTCGTGATTCAGATAGAGCATGACATTTTAAGTAACTTTCTCATTTACTCCTATTATCAAATTTCCTTCATTCTCTTGGTATCTTTATTTGAAATGCAAGAATGTAAGTTTAGATGCCGGCCCATTTTTGGTGAACAACCTGGGTTGTCCTTGCTGATTGGTGGATAAATTCATCCACCAATAAAAAAGTGCTGTCCAGAGTACTAAAACCAAAAAAAAGCTTAGATGCCTTCTTTTTCAAATAATGATAGCAAGAGAACGAAGAAAAATTGATAATAGGAGTAAATTAGAAAGTTGCTTAAAATTGCATGCTCTTTCTGAATTACAAAAGAAAACATTTGGGTACAGTGTCCCTTTAAGAATGCATTTTAACAGGTTTTTCATATAGATAACACTGTGCTCGTGCATGGGAAGTTACCTGGGAGCCATCACTGATTGGCTAAACTGCAAGTCTGTCAAAAGAAGTGAAATAAAGGGGCAGTCTGCAGAGGCTTAGATACAAGATAATCACAGAGGTAAAAAAATATAGAAATATAACTGTGTTGGTTATGCAAAACTAGGAAATGGGTAAACAAGGAATTAACTATCTTTTAAAACAATAACAATTCTGGTGTAGACTGTCCCTTTAAGAATATGCAATTGGGTTAGCAGTCGAGTAGGGAGTTTTTCCACTTTTTTCACACCATTAACTTCTATGTGGGAATAGGTTAATGTGCGTGCGATATTCTAAGTTTGGCTTTTTGCACATATCGGGTCAGCACACAATGAAACCAGTTTACTTTCAACTTGTAAAGCTAGTGCAACCCAACACGTGCAAATAAAAATAATTCTAGTTGTGTGACTGTGTAATATACTTGTGTGATTGTGTAATATACTTGTGTGATTGTGTAATATTTACTGTGTAATATACTTGTGTAATATACTTGTGTGATTGTGTAAAATACTTATTTTACTGTGTAATATACTTGTGTGATTGTGTAATATACTTGTCTTACTGTGTAATATATGTGTGTGATTGTGCAATATGTTACTTGTTACTGTGTAAAATACTTATGTCACTGTGTTACTGTGTAATATACTTGTGTTACTGTGTAATATACTTGTGTTACTGTGTAATATACTTGTGTTACTGTGTAATATGTACTGTGTAATATACTTGTCATTGTGTAGTATAATTGTGTTACTGTGTAATATACTTGTGTTACTGTGTAGTATACTTGTGTCACTGTGTAGTATAATTGTGTTACTGTGTAATATACTTGTGTTACTGTGTAATATACTTGTGTTACTGTGTAATATACATGTATTACTGTGTAATATGTACTGTGTAATATACTTGTGTCACTGTGTAGTATACTTGTGTCACTGTGTAATATACTTGTGTTACTATGTACTATACTTGTTTTACTGTGTAATATACCTGTGTTACTGTGTAGTATACTTGTGTTACTGTGTAATATACTTGTGTGATTGTGTAATATCATTGTGTTAATGTGTAATATGTACTGTGTAATATACTTGTGTCACTGTGTAGTATACTTGTGTTACTGTGTAATATTTACTGTGTAATATACTTGTGTTACTGTGTAATATACTTGTGTCACTGTGTAGTATACTTGTGTCACTGTGTAGTATACTTGTATCACTGTGTAATATACTTGTGTTAATGTGTAATATACTTGTGTCACTGTGTAATATTTACTGTGTAATATACTTGTGTCACTGTGTAGTATACTTGTGTCACTGTGTAATATACTTGTGTTACTGTGTAATATTTACTGTGTAATATACTTGTGTCACTGTGTAATATTTACTGTGTAATATACTTGTGTCACTGTGTAGTATACTTGTGTCACTGTGTAATATTTACTGTGTAATATACTTGTGTCACTGTGTAGTATACTTGTGTCACTGTGTAATATACTTGTGTCACTGTGTAATATTTACTGTGTAATATACTTGTGTTACTGTGTAATATTTACTGTGTAATATACTTGTGTCACTGTGTAATATTTACTGTGTAATATACTTGTGTCACTGTGTAATATTTACTGTGTAATATACTTGTGTCACTGTGTAATATACTTGTGTCACTGTGTAATATTTACTGTGTAATATACTTGTGTCACTGTGTAATATACTTGTGTCACTGTGTAATATACTTGTGTCACTGTGTAATATTTACTGTGTAATATACTTGTGTCACTGTGTAATATTTACTGTGTAATATAC
>NC_069504.1:1141791980-1141826980 GCF_027579735.1 Bombina bombina
ACATCTCTAGCACACCCCTGGCTTATGTTACTAAGGATACTTAGGTATCCTGTGCGTTCTACCTGTGCATACTATAGGCATCTCCACTGCAAACATATACCTGCTTATGGGGCTATGATCTTTACTATCATCAGCAGCATTATGTTATAC
Source organism: Bombina bombina (assembly GCF_027579735.1). Lineage (NCBI taxonomy): Eukaryota > Metazoa > Chordata > Amphibia > Anura > Bombinatoridae > Bombina > Bombina bombina. The sequence goes on from NC_069504.1 coordinate 1,141,792,131, forward strand.
TATTAGTATGTGCAGCAAAGTATAAAGAAATAAGTCTGACAATCAGTGCTATGGAAATAAATAACTTGTTACTAGAGTAGGCACAACCATCATCTGTCATTTTGTTAGCACAACTTTTATTATTCTGCAGCAGTGAACAGAAATGTCTGCCATACGGCGGCAGTATGTTATGGGCTGGAGCGCACATGATACGGGTATAGGGTTACCACCCAGCTGGTAGTTTTACAACATGGCTAGTAAAGATTAAATATAGAAATAAAGATGCTATTATGGTCAAACTTCTAAATGTGTTGGAATTTAATTATAAACCAATGATTGTGTAAAATCAATCCTAGCAGCTTTAGTTTCTAATATATGCTGTATAATTATGTATGCACATTTATTCTAATTAGCTTGTGAGGGTTAGTTTCCAGAAAAGGTGGTAACCCTATGTGGGTAGTACCTGCTTAGCTAGGCCTCAGCTACTCCTATAACCTGCTTAACTAGGTCTCAGCTCCTGGTGTTACCTGCTTAACTAGGCCTCAGCTCTTGATGCTACCTGCTTAACTAAGCCTCAGCTCCTGGTGTTACCTGCTTAACTAGGCCTCAGCTCCTGAGACCTGCTTAACTAGGTCTCAGCTCCTGGTGTTACCTGCTTAACTAGGCCTTAGCTCCTGGTGTTACCTGCTTAGCTAGGTCTCAGCTCCTGGTGTTACCTGCTTAACTAGGCCTCAGCTCTGGTGTTACCTGCTTAACTAGGCCTCAGCTCCTGAGACCTGCTTAACTAGGTCTCAGCTCCTGGTGTTACCTGCTTAACTAGGCCTTAGCTCCTGATGTTACCTGCTTAACTAGGCCTCAGCTCCTGGTGTTACCTGCTTAGCTAGGTCTCAGCTCCTGGTGTTACCTGCTTAGCTAGGTCTCAGCTCCTGGTGTTACCTGCTTAGCTAGGTCTCAGCTCCTGGTGTTACCTGCTTAACTAGGCCTCGGCTCCTGGTGTTACCTGCTTAGCTAGGCCTCGGCTCCTGGTATTACCTGCTTAGCTAGGTCTCAGCTCCTGGTGTTACCTGCTTAGCTAGGTCTCAGCTCCTGGTGTTACCTGCTTAACTAGGCCTCGGCTCCTGGTGTTACCTGCTTAGCTAGGCCTCGGCTCCTGGTATTACCTGCTTAACTAGGTCTCAGTTCCTGATGTTACCTGCTTAGCTAGGCCTCGGCTCCTGGCGTTACCTGCTTAGCTAGGCCTCGGCTCCCGGCGTTACCTGCTTAGCTAGGCCTCGGCTCCCGGCGTTACCTGCTTAGCTAGGCCTCGGCTCCTGGCGTTACCTGCTTAGCTAGGCCTCGGCTCCTGGCGTTACCTGCTTAGCTAGGCCTCGGCTCCTGGCGTTGCCTGCTTAGCTAGGCCTCAGCTCCTGGCGTTACCTGCTTAGCTAGGTCTCAGCTCCTGATGTTACCTGCTTAACTAGGTCTCAGCTCCTGGTGTTACCTGCTTAACTAGGCCTCAGCTCCTGGCGTTACCTGCTTAGCTAGGCCTCAGCTCCTGGCGTTACCTGCTTAGCTAGGCCTCGGCTCCTGGCGTTGCCTGCTTAGCTAGGCCTCGGCTCCTGGCGTTTCCTGCTTAGCTAGGCCTCGGCTCTTGGTGTTTCCTGCTTAGCTAGGCCTCGGCTCCTGGCGTTGCCTGCTTAGCTAGGCCTCGGCTCTTGGCGTTTCCTGCTTAGCTAGGCCTCGGCTCCTGGCGTTTCCTGCTTAGCTAGGCCTCGGCTCTTGGCGTTTCCTGCTTAGCTAGGCCTCGGCTCCTGGCGTTGCCTGCTTAGCTAGGCCTCGGCTCCTGGCGTTACCTGCTTAGCTAGGCCAGAGCAACTGATGATATCTTCTGGTTCTTGACCCCCACAACAACCTCAGCAAGGACTTTGCTGCTAAATAATAAATACCTTCCAGGCTCCTGTTGATCTCTATTTATCAGGCCTGGGCTGTTTTTATTTAGCAAGGCTTGGCTAAGGGCAGTCTCTGCACACACAGTAATAATATATAGGAGAATGAAATGCATGCCTTTATCACTAAACCTTAGAACTCACTTCTCTACAGTTTGGTCTTCCAACAAAACCATGTAATATCACCTTGCATGCTGCCTATAATGAGTATGGCATGCAGGCGGAGAGTGTGTGAATCACAGGAGACATAGAAAAAAGTACAGATGGCGAGAGCAGCCAGACAGGGGGACGTGACTGGGATCCCCCAGAGGAAGCATGACCCTGTGCTCACTAGTACCAAACTAAGTCACGTACAAGTTGTGTTACTGGTGACTTGTATTGTGATGCATGAAAATTTTAATTATATGTGTTTTGGTTCAGTATTTGTGAATTAGTATAATTTAGCTGAAATACTTATCTGATAAAACTGTTGCAGAACAGACTTGCAGAGCCATGAGATTAGCAATCACTGAATCTTAAAAGCTGACATTTTAACCCCATGGTTGCCACAAAGAGCTGCAGCGATTTGCTACGCTGGGCCCTCTCTGAAAACCATGAACTTAAAGGGATATAATAGACCTTGTAATTACAACACTTATGTAGTGTAGCAATAAATTAATATACGGAGGGCCAGATTATAAGTGTCACACTATTTAGCGCTTTGATCACACGCAAACACTGCAACATTCAGATGGTAGGGTCAGACTTTGTCATAGACAACATGAAAGCATGGATCCATTCTGCCTTGAGTCAACGGTTCAGGCTGCTGGTGGTGTAATGGTGTGGGGGATATTTTCTTGGAACACTTTTGGCCCCTTAGTACCAATTGAGCATAGTTTGAATGCCACGGCCTACCTGAGTATTGTTGCTGACCATGTCCATACCTTTATAACTACAGTGTAGCACAGTAACTCTGTGAGCTTGCTCTAAGTGGGTCTGCTGTATTGATTCTCTGTTAAAGTAAGAATGTCTAAGGCTAACCAAGTTCATTTTTTAATTGCTTTGCAAGGGTTGCATTTTTAAAAAAGAAAAACATTTTATTTCTTCCATTCCTTTTTTTGTTTCCTGTGTGGGTAATTAGGGTTGGGGTTATTTTCACCTGTGTGGGCCTTGCAAGCCTTTATATTTAGCACAGTAACTCTGTGAGCTTGCTCTAAGTGGGTCTTGCTGTATTGATTCTCTGTTAAAGTAAGATTGTCTGTTTAAGTATAATAGTTAGCTAACCAAGGTAGTTAGGCAAACAAGGGTTTGGAGTAACCAAGGGGAAATATAATTATTTTATACTTTTAAATTAAATATTTTAGTATGTGTGAGAATCTTATTCAGTGTACAGCTTGCCACATGTTTGCATCACTGGAGCAGCCGCTTCTGGGATTATATGTTTGTGGCAAGTGTGAGCATATTGTCTCTTTAGAAACTCGTATTGGGGATCTGGAGGAATGAATTGCAACACTACATGAAAATCAGGAAATGGATAGGACTGAGCTGGTTGTTAATGGTTCTAGCAGCCGGAATGGGGAGGATTCAGATGAGGAGACTCCAGGATGTAGCTGGGTCACAGTTAAAGGGCGAAGTAAAGGTAAGCGGAAGAGACAGGCCAGTTCTGAGCTGGTACACCCCAATAGATTTGCCAGATTAAAGGGACTGTCAAGTCCAAAAAAAACTTTCATTTTTCAAATAGGGCATGTCATTTTTTTTTTTTTTAAATTTAAAAATAAAGCTTGCACATATCTGCACGCTCTCATTCAGGGTCCAACTACACTGCTTTCCTTAATCCCTTCTTTAAATGGTCTTTAAATGAACAACTGAATTAAATATATTGCTTTATGTGTCCTTTCTATTAAAAAAAATAAAGAAAATAGTTTCCCAGGTCCAGCCTGTGAATCGGACAAAAAATTGAAATCTAGACATCAGACCCATACAGCACTCTACTCACATCAGACACTTTCATGCACTTTCTATTACATCCTAACAAGCAAATACAAAGCATCTGTCTACCCTTCAGTAGCCCAGGGGCCACAGAACATTGATAACATGTCATTATTCTGAAATGTCAAAAATAGACCTTTTTGTGTGTGAATTAATGACATTAACATCTTTAGAAAATGAATAAGCTTAATAATATTGCACAAAACATCACATGTTCATGGGTTAAAAGCCTTTTGAAGATTATATTGTAATTTAGGTGCAATCCTATTCAGTTGATGTGTATATATATATATTTATTTATTTTTATATATAGATTTAGATTTTTTTTTTATTATTACATTTTTATTTTATTTATTTTTTACAAATTATAAACATGTTTATTTCCCAATAGGATCCTATATTATTTAGTGAAATCTATATATATATATATATATATATATATATATATATATATATATATATATATATATATATAAAATATGATAGTGTATTTTTCACTCCAGGTACTGCATTTCTGTTCCAGTTAGAATGATCTCATGTGGCTGTAATTATTCTATATATGATATGATATTTATGGTTGTATTATTTGAAGCTTCAGCTAAGTACATAAAACACTGCATATATTTATTGATGCATATTATATATTAGCAAAATATCTGTTTACAGATTTTTTTATTTTAATTTAAAGCTTTTTTGTTATCCAGGGACATACTACCAAACTATATGACCAACTAGGAACAGAATTAAATAAGAAGCTGCAATGAGCACTGTATAGAATGTTGAAGGATCTTGCAGAATGTACTCCACCCTCAAGGGACACACACACACACCATTTTCAGAGCTAAAGTACAGAAAATAGCAAAATAAATAATGAAAGTAGATTACAACACTGACTTACTATGCATAATTAAAGGGATACTAACCCCATCTTTCTTCCATTTTGACTCAGATAGAGCGTACAATCTCAAGCAACTCTCCAATCCACTCCTACCATAAACCTTTCTTCGTTCTCTTGCTATCCTTATTATAGGAGCCAGCCCATTTTAGCTTCAGCACCCTGGATAGCACTTGCTTATTAGTGAATACATTTAAAAAATCAATAAGCAAGCATAACCCAGGTTCTATACCAAAAATTGGCTGGCTCCTAAGCTTTGCATGTCATTTTAAACAACTTTCCAATTTACTTTTATCAACAATTTTGCCTTGTTCTCTTGGTATTCTAGTTGAAAGCAAACCTAGGAAGGTTCATATGATAATTTCTAAGCCCTTGAAGGCCGCCTCTATTTTATTTACTTGTCACAGCAGGGGAAAGCAAGCTCATGTAGGCCATATAGATAGCATTGTGATCACGCCCGTGGCTAGTGGCAGACACTGCACTAATTGGCTAAAATGCAAGTCAATAGATAATAACTAAAAGTCATGTGATTAGGGGCGGTCAGAAGATGCTTTGATACAAGTTAGTCACAGAAGTAAAAAGTGTATTAATATCACAGTGTTGGTTTTGCAAAACTGGGGAATGGGTAATAAAGGGATTATCTATCTTTTTAAACAACAAAAATTCTGGTGTTGACTGTCCCTTTAAGTGAAGATGTTGGGGATATCAGTTCGGGGGTGGAGGTGTCAGAGAGGGCTGGTTTGCCTAGTATAGTGAACAGTCCTTTAGTTGTGGAAGAGCAGCATACTATGGTGGGCAGTCCTTCAGACATGATAGCGGGGCATGCTATAGTTAACAGTCCTTCAGTCATGGAAGAGGGGCATACAAGTCAGGGCCTGAGGCAGATGTTGGTGGTAGGAGACTCTATTATTAGGAAGGTTGATAGGGTAATTTGTCAGCCAGCCCCTATAAATAGAACAGTTTGCTGTTTTGCAGGGGCTCGTGTTAGGCATATTGTGGAGCGTATTGATAGATTGTTAGATGGATGTGGGTCTGATCCTGCAGTCATGGTGCATATTGGTACTAATGAAGGAATCGGCGGGGCGATGGAGAGTCCCGAAAAAATTACTTCAGGGAGTTAGGTAGCAAGCTTAAGCAAGGACTTCCAAAGTAATATTTTATGAGATATTACCAGTGCCGTGTGCTAACTCCAGGGCCGGTGCTAGACTATTTTGCGCCCTAGGCAAGACCAGCTACTTGCGCCCCCCCCCCCCCAAAAAAAAAATGTCTGAAGTAAATCATTTTTATGTTGAATTAATCATTTTATAGTGGAATCTAGACCCCCTCAAACACACACTCACATACAGACAGATTCACTCAAACACAGACAGACAGATTCACTCAAATACAGACACAGATTTATAGATACACACAGACCACCTCAAACAAACACTCACATACAGACAGATTCACTCACACACACAGACTCACATACAGACAGATTCACTCAAACACACGCACACACACTCACATACAGACAGATTCACTCAAACACACACAGGCAGACAGATTCGCTCAAATACACTCATAGATTTATAGATACACACAGACTCTCACACACACAGATACAGACAGACCACCTCAAACACACACTCACATACAGACAGATTCACTCAAACACACACACTCATATACAGACAGATTCACTCAAACACACACACACTCACATACAGACAGATTCACTCAAACACACACACTCATATACAGACAGATTCACTCAAACACACACACACACACACTCACATACAGACAGATTCACTCAAACACACACACACACACTCATATACAGACAGATTCACTCAAACACACACAAAAGTAAAAGACAACTTGATATAGATTCACAATAATAGACAGTTACTGCATTTATAGATGTGCAAAGTTTTTTACTAGCTCTAACAATAAGCAAAGTATTTAAACATGAAGCATTCCCCACACACATACATGGCCTGGAAAATATTGCTCCAAATTTAATCTACAAGTGGATCCTCCCTATAGGCCACATATGCTGTGTGACACACATCCTATGGTCCGTGTGCATCTGTAAACACAGTACACAGCAGGCACTCATGTATACACACAATATGAGATTATATAGAATATTATTATATTTATACAACTAAGTTATAATGTGACATTACTTTACTAGGACTGGTCCTAGTTTGACTTAGTTTGGGGAAAATGCTCCAACACTAACTGTTATATTTTCTATATCAGGCTTTTAAATCTTGATGCCTGATTGCCTGTGACACACATACCGTGTGCATGCCTGACTCATGATGGCTAATTGGCTACATATATTAAAGGATCCATGATCCATTTATCCCAAAACAAAATGTATAGACTGAGCAAAAAGAAAATTAAATTACATCACTGGTGAAAGTGATGTTTTTGCTCACCAGACACACCAATTTGCCACCGGCAGTCCGTCACCAGCCTAGACTCACTTGCCTGCCTCCCTGCCTCAGCTTGCTGCTTCCTGGCCTCAGCTCGCTGCTTCCTGGCCTCAGCTCGCTGCTTCCCGCTCTCAGCTCTTCTTCCTGCGCCTGCAGTTGCTGCTGGAACTCTGAGTGGGAGGAAGTGATGACGAGTGTCAGGGCAGGGAGTGTTGCGCTGAGCGGGAGATCACTGCGTCATCGCGTGAGGCCGGATCAATCTAACTATCATTAGCAGCCATCAGCCAGCCAGCATGCTGCACTTGTCAGTCTCTACAACATACAGCGACCGTAAGACTTAAGTTGATGCTCATTCTCACGGCCGCTGTATGCAAGTACTGTCCCCTGCTCAGGCAAATGTTGTACTGGAGTCTGTACAACCCAGGTTGTGGACAGCTGCGCCCTAGGTGGCAGTGCGCCCTAGGCAGCTGCCTAGTTTGCCTAGTGGGAGCGCCGGCCCTGGCTAACTCAGTAAGGCAGAAGGAGCTACGGTCTGTTAATTCATGGTTAAAACATGGTGTAAAAATGAGGGGTTTGACTTTTTAGAGCACTGGCCTGATTTTTCATTAGGGTACAATTTGTACAGTAAGGATGGATTGCACCTGAATGACATGGGTGCTGATGTGTTAGGGGAAAGGATGGTAGCACGTTTAGAGAACCTTTTAAACTAGGCAGGGGGGGAGGGTCAGTTAGAACACAACAGAACAGAGAGATCAGTCTGTAAATATGTCACTCCCTTAATATCTCAAGGAAGGGGTGACTTAAGAAATGTCACATTAGAAAGTATAGAGGAAAGCACACCAAGTAGCAGCAGAAAGCACATGAAAATTAAATGTATGACAACAAATGCAAGAAGCATGACAGGTAAAATGGGGGAGCTGACGCTCTTAGTTGCAGAAGAGGACTATGATGTTATCAGTATAACTGAAACTTGGTGGGATGATTCACATGAGTGGGCAGTTAACTTAGAGGGGTATACTTTATTTAGGAGGGACAGGAATAACAAAAGGGGTGGAGGAATCTGCATGTATATTAAACCTAACCTTAAACCTACAATAAGGGAAGATATTTATGAGACAAGTTACAATGTAGAGACCCTGTGGGTTGAAATAAAGAGTGGGGGGGAGAAATCCTAAAAAAATTATTACTTGGAACATGCTACAAGCCCCCTAACATTATTGACCTGGAGGAAACTCAGCTACTTATGCAAATAGGTAAGGCTGCTAATAACAGTGCTGTAATTATGGGAGATTTTAACTACCCTGATATAAACTGGGCCAATGAAACTAGTAATTCAGCTAAGGGGGATAGATTTTTAAATATTCTCAGGGATAACTTCTTGTCACAATTAATAGAGGAGCCAACTAGGAGTAAAGCTATATTGGATTTAGTGCTATCAAACAATACAGATATAATATCAAACAATACAGATATAATATCAAACATAGAAGTCAAAGAACATTTGGGTAACAGTGATCATAACATGGTCACATTTGAAATCTCTTTTCATATCCAGTGTCTTAAAGGTTTAACTTCAAAAAATCAAAATTCAACGATTTAAGGAAATCATTAAATAATATAAGTTGGGACAAAGTAAAAATACAGAGGATAAATGGATAATATTTAAAACTTTGTTAAATAAATATACATATCAACAAATACCATATGGTTATAAAAATAAAAAATCAAAGCCGTTGTGGATAAATAAAAATGTGTTAAGAGAAATTAGGAAAAAATGTAGGGCATTTAAATTATTCAAAGAAAATAGTACAGACTCAACATACAATATTTATAAGGAATGTAACAAAGCATGCAAAAAAGCAATCAAATTAGCCAAAATTGAAAATAAAAAATTAATTGCAAAGGATTCTAAGTCTAACCCTAAAAGGTTCTTTAAGTACATAAATAGCAAACAATCTAAGAAGGATAACATAGGTACATTTAAACTGCGTGGAGGGTAGAATGATAATTAATGACATGGAGAAGGCTGAGGTACTAAACCAGTTTTTTTCTTCAGTATACAGAAGAGAGGAACAATTGGATGATACTTTGGAAGAAAATAGAACATGCCAGTCCATACCATTAACTGGGTTATGTTTAGAGCAGGGGTGTCCAAACTTTGCTCTCCAGAGGATTTGGAACTACATTTCCGATGATGCTCAGCCAGCATTTTATCTATCTGAGCATCATGGGAAATGTAGTTCCAAAACCTCTGGAGAGCAAAGTTTGGACACCCCTGGTTTAGAGGATATCAGGAAAAAAACTGGATAATATTAAGGTAAATAAAACTCCAGGCCCAGATGGAATACACTCAAGGGTGTTAAGGGAATTTAGCACTGTTATAGACAAACTTCTACTCTTAATTTTCAAGACTCATTATCCTCAGGCATGGTGCCCCAGGATTGGCGGTAAAGCTGATGTGGCGCCACTCTTCAAAAAGGGAAGCAGGGATGATCCAGGAAGCTATAGACCAGTTAGCCTGACATCAATAGTGGGAAGATATTTGAAGGGATTATAAGGGATTATATTGTAGAGCATATTCATGTAAACAAGATTATGAGTTCTAATCAGCATGGTTTTAGGAGAAATAGATCATGTCAAACTAATCTAATTAGATTCCTATGAGGAAGTAAGTACAAATATAGATAAAGGGGAATCAGTTGATGTGGTATACTTAGATTTTGCAAAGGTATTTGATACAGTGCCACATGAGAGATTAATGCACAAAATTAAGGTACTGGGAATAGCTGAAAATGTTAGCTCATGGATAAATAACTGGATAAATGATAGGGGAGCAACGAGTATTAGTGAATGGATCATACTCAAGATTGGACAAAGGTAATCAGTGGAGTCCCCCAGGATCAGTACTGGGCCCTGTTCTTTTTAATATTTTTATAAATGACTTGGAGCAAGGATTAAATAGCGACATCTCTATTATTGCAGATGATACTAAGTTAAGTAAGGGTCATTAGGTCAGTGCAGGATGAACTTTCATTACAAAGGGATCTGCAAAAATTAGAAGTATGGGGCAAGTAAATGGAAAATGAGATATAACACAGAAAAATGCAAGGTTCTACAATTGTGGAAGTAAAAATAAGCAGGCAACATATTTTTTTTAAATGGGACCAAACAGAGGAGGAAAGGGATTTGGGAGTAGTAATAGATAACAAGCTAAAGATGGGTGCACAATGCATGGCAGCGGCTTCAAAGGCTAATAAGATACTAGCATGTATTAAAAGAGGCATTGATTCAAGGAGGAAAGCATAATTCTGTCACTATATAAAGCCCTGGTAAGACCTCACCTTGAGTATGGAGTGCAGTTTTGGGGACCGATCGCAAAAAAAGATATTGCAGAACTAGAAAAAGTTCAGAGAAGGGCCACAAAGCTAATAAGGGGATTGGATAAATTAACCTATGAGGAGAGGCTAGCCAAACTGGATCTGTTTTCTTTAGAAAAAAAGGTGCTTGACAGGTGACATGATTACTTTATATAAATATATTCAAGGCCCATATTCAGAGATGGCAGAAGCTCTGTTTATTCCAAGAAAATTGTTTCTGACAAGAGGTCACAATTTAAGGTTGGAGGAAAGGAGATTTAATCTCCTGCAACGGAAACGTTTTTTTTCACTGTAAGAGCAATAAAATTGTGGAACTCATTACCAAAGGAGGTAGTGAATGCCAATACCCTAGATACATTTAAAAATAGTCTGGATACATTTCTGTATATAAACAAAATTCATGGATATGATTTCTAGTATTAAATCACCTTTTAGTGGGGTTATTTAAGCTTAACTGGAGCTTTTTGTAAGTATTTTTAGATTTGTATAAGATTTGTATAAGTTGAACTCGATGGACTTCAGTCCTTTTTCAACCTTATCTACTATGTTACTATGTACCCATCTTCTGATGGCTACTTTCAACAGGATAAAGCACCATGTCACAATGCTCAAATAATCTCAAACTGGTTTCTTGAACATGACAATGAGTTCACTGTACTCCAACGGCCTCCACAGTCATCAGATATCAATCCAATAGAGCACATTTGGGATGTGATGGAACAGTAGATTTGCATCATAGATGTGCAGGCGACAAATCTGCAGCAACTGTGTGACGCTATCATGTCAATATGGACCATAATTTTGTTGAATCTATGCCATGAAGAGTTATGGCAGTTCTGAAGGCAAAAGGGGGTCCCAACCCAGTACTAGCAAGGTGCAGCTAATAAAGTGGCCACACAACTGCCACTCACTGGATATCTTCTCTTTTTCAGACCATTCTCTGCAAACCCTAGAGATGGTTGTGCGTGAAAATCCAGTAGATCAGCAGTTTTTTAAATACTCAGACCAGCCCGTCTGGCACCAACAACCATGAATGTATTTGTGTTGTGTTTGGTGCAAGTTTTCAATTAGCCCTAAGGCTTTACGTGAGGACTTCAGTTTCACTAAATTTAGTTTGTGGTCGAATTTACTTTAAACTTGTAATAGGAGCACAAGTTAGTGCAGACGTGATATATGAATATTGCACGTGCTAATGTTAGCACGCCACTTGTAGTCTAGCCCAGAGTATGAAACCTTTCTGAAAACATTAAAGGGATAGTAAACATCAAAAATGTTATTGTTTAAATAGATAGATAATCCCTTTATTTGCCATTCCCCAGTTTTGCAAATCAGCACTGTTACAGAAATATACTTTTTACCTCTGCAATTACCTTGTGTTTAAGCTTCTGCAGACTGCCTCCTTATCTCAGATCTTTTGACAGACTTGCATTTTAGCCAATTATTGCTGACTCTTAAATAGCTTCATGTGCATGAGCACAATGTTATTTATATGAAACACATGAACTTACGCCCTCTAGCTGTGAAAAGCTGTCAAATGCATTCAGATAAGAAGTGGACTTCAAGGGCTTAGAAATTAGCATATAAGCCTCCTAGTTTAGCTTTCAACTAAGAATACCAAGAGAACAAAGCAAATTTGATGATAAAAGTAAATAAGAAAATTATTACATGCCCTCTCTGAATCATGAAAGTTTAATTTGGACTTTACTATCCCTTAATATTGTTTTTGCTGCAATATTGTGCTTATCAGTGGCCAAACTCTCCTCACCATTTGCCATAGTATTTAGATGAGACAAATCTGAACTGGAGTAGACAAGGGTTGTTACTGTCATTTTGTTACTAACTGTATGTGAAGTTTGCAGTGTGCACTTTCAGTTCTCAGAAGTAAATATAAAAAAGGGGAAAAAAAATAATGAAAGTATATTTGTACTATGCACATTTTATATATAATCCTTTAAAGGGACATTATACACTCATTTTTTCTTTGCATAAATGTTTTGTAGATGATCTATTTATAAAGCCCATAAAGTTTGTTTTTTTTAAAAATGTATAGTTTTGCTTATTTTTAAATAACATTGCTCTGATTTTCAGACTCCTAACCAAGCCCCAAAGTTTTATGTGAATACGCTCGACTACCTACTCCAGCTTGCTCCTGTTTGTGTAAAGGGTCTTTTCATATGCAAAAGAAGGGGGAGGGGGGGAGTGTCTTATTTGCCACTTGCAGTGGGCTTTCCAGCTACCTTTTCAACAGAGCCAAAGTGACAGCTTCTAAGTAAGTTTTTAAACAGTTTTATACTGGATTTTTATATCAGTATCTGTGCATCTTATTCTTTATAGTAGTGTCTATTACATGCAGTTATATGAAAATGAGTGTATACTGTCCCTTTAAGTGCACCACAACCCTTTCAGGCATTTGCTGGCAATTCAAGGAAGCTGCAACTTTAAATCAGAATAATAAACTTATGGAATTAGTGCCAGGTTCCTATTTATTTTGGACAAACCAGGTCCCTCCACTTATATCTGTTTCCAGTTTCCTTCCATAGGGAGCACTGGCTTTTCTAGCTAAAGAAGTCATTTCTAATGAACAAAAAAGACAGAATGATGATCTTCTTTCTTAAAACCCTTTTTGTGGTGACTGTTGTGTTCTATTCCTATATATGGTGCCTGAAGCTCTCAACTCAATGGGACAGTAAATACTTCCATCTGCCACTGAGAGGTGCCTTCCTGCCCAGCTCTGTGGAACAGTCCAGTAATTAGCAGCAGTCACTGTAAAACCCAACACTGTGCAATACCCTAGAAATAGAGCTCTGGCAGAATGTAGCACTGCTCCTTAAAACACAATACCCTAATAATTCTGTGCAGCCTGATAATTGTGCAACAATGTAACAATGTGCAGCCTGATAATTGTGCAACAATGTAACAATGTGCAGCCTGATAATTGTGCAACAATGTAACAATGTGCAGCCTGATAATTGTGCAACAATTTAACAATGTGCAGCCTGATAATTGTGCAACAATGTAACAATGTGCAGCCTGATAATTGTGCAACAATGTAACAATGTGCAGCCTGATAATTGTGCAACAATGTAACTTGTGCAGCCTGATAATTGTGCAACAATGTAACAATGTGCAGCCTGATAATTGTGCAACAATGTAACAATGTGCAGCCTGATAATTGTGCAACAATTTAACAATGTGCAGCCTGATAATTGTGCAACAATGTAACAACGTGCAGCCTGATAATTGTGCAACAATGTAACAATGTGCAGCCTGATAATTGTGCAACAATGTAACGATGTGCAGCCTGATAATTGTGCAACAATGTAACAATGTGCAGCCTGATAATTGTGCAACAATGTAACAATGTGCAGCCTGATAATTGTGCAGCCTGATAATTGTGCAACAATGTAACAATGTGCAGCCTGATAATTGTGCAACAATTTAACAATGTGCAGCCTGATAATTGTGCAACAATGTAACAATGTGCAGCCTGATACTTGTGCAACAATGTAACAATGTGCAGCCTGATAATTGTGCAACAATGTAACTTGTGCAGCCTGATAATTGTGCAACAATTTAACAATGTGCAGCCTGATAATTGTGCAACAAATTAACAATGTGCAGCCTGATAATTGTGCAACAGTGTAACTTGTGCAGCCTGATAATTGTGCAACAATGTAACAATGTGCAGCCTGATACTTGTGCAACAATGTAACAATGTGCAGCCTGATAATTGTGCAACAATGTAACTTGTGCAGCCTGATAATTGTGCAACAATTTAACAATGTGCAGCCTGATAATTGTGCAAAATTAACAATGTGCAGCCTGATAATTGTGCAACAATTTAACAATGTGCAGCCTGATAATTGTGCAACAATGTAACAATGTGCAGCCTGATACTTGTGCAACAATGTAACAATGTGCAGCCTGATAATTGTGCAACAATGTAACTTGTGCAGCCTGATAATTGTGCAACAATTTAACAATGTGCAGCCTGATAATTGTGCAACAATGTAACAATGTGCAGCCTGATAATTGTGCAACAGTGTAACTTGTGCAGCCTGATAATTGTGCAACAATGTAACAATGTGCAGCCTGATAATTGTGCAACAATGTAACAATGTGCAGCCTGATAATTGTGCAACAATTTAACAATGTACAGCCTGATAATTGTGCAACAATTTAACAATGTGCAGCCTGATAATTGTGCAACAATTTAACAATGTGCAGCCTGATAATTGTGCAACAATGTAACAATGTGCAGCCTGATACTTGTGCAACAATGTAACAATGTGCAGCCTGATACTTGTGCAACAATGTAACAATGTGCAGCCTGATAACTGTGCAACAATGTAACTTGTGCAGCCTGATAATTGGCAACAATGTAACAATGTGCAGCCTGATAATTGTGCAACAATGTAACAATGTGCAGCCTGATAATTGTGCGACAATTTAACAATGTGCAGCCTGATAATTGTGCAACAAATTAACAATGTGCAGCCTGATAATTGTGCAACAATGTAACAATGTGCAGCCTGATAATTGTGCAACAATGTAACAATGTGCAGCCTGATAATTGTGCAACAATGTAACAATGTGCAGCCTGATAATTGTGCAACAGTGTAACTTGTGCAGCCTGATAATTGTGCAACAATGTAACAATGTGCAGCCTGATAATTGTGCAACAATGTAACAATGTGCAGCCTGATAATTGTGCAACAATGTAACAATGTGCAGCCAGATAATTGTGCAACAATTTAACAATGTGCAGCCTGATAATTGTGCAACAATGTAACAATGTGCAGCCTGATAATTGTGCAACAATTTAACAATGTGCAGCCTGATAATTGTGCAACAATGTAACAATGTGCAGCCTGATAATTGTGCAACAATGTAACAATGTGCAGCCTGATAATTTTGCAACAATGTAAAAATGTGCAGCCTGATAATTGTGCAACCTGATAATTGTGCAACAATTTAACAATGTGCAGCCTGATAATTGTGCAACAATTTAACAATGTGCAGCCTGATAATTGTGCAACAATGTAACTTGTGCATCCTGATAATTGGCAACATTGAAGCACTGTATTTATACAATCAATAATTCTGTAGCATTGCAAATGAACAATCCAGTAATTATACAGCATTGTAACTGTAATATATTTTTTTTAAAAAAATAAAGATAGTTGTGCAGCCTGATAATTGTGCAACAATGTAACAATGTGCAGCCTGATAATTGTGCAACAATGTAACAATGTGCAGCCTGATAATTGTGCAACAATGTAACAATGTGCAGCCAGATAATTGTGCAACAATGTAACAATGTGCAGCCAGATAATTGTGCAACAATTTAACAATGTGCAGCCTGATAATTGTGCAACAATGTAACAATGTGCAGCCTGATAATTGTGCAACAATTTAACAATGTGCAGCCTGATAATTGTGCAACAATGTAACAATGTGCAGCCTGATAATTGTGCAACAATGTAACAATATGCAGCCTGATAATTGTGCAACAATGTAACAATGTGCAGCCTGATAATTGTGCAACAATGTACCGCCTGATAATTGTGCAGCCTGATAATTGTGCAACAATGTAACAATGTGCAGCCTGATAATTGTGCAACAATGTAACAATGTGCAGCCTGATAATTGTGCAACAATGTAACAATGTGCAGCCTGATAATTGTGCAACAATGTAACAATGTGCAGCCTGATACTTGTGCAACAATGTAACAATGTGCAGCCTGATATTGTGCAACAATGTAACAATGTGCAGCCTGATAATTGTGCAACAATGTAACAATGTGCAGCCTGATAATTGTGCAACAATGTAACAATGTGCAGCCTGATAATTGTGCAACAATGTAACAATGTGCAGCCTGATAATTGTGCAACAATGTAACAATGTGCAGCCTGATACTTGTGCAACAATGTAACAATGTGCAGCCTGATACTTGTGCAACAATGTAACAATGTGCAGCCTGATAATTGTGCAACAATGTAACTTGTGCAGCCTGATAATTGTGCAACAATGTAACAATGTGCAGTCTGATAATTGTGCAACAATGTAACAATGTGCAGCCTGATAATTGTGCAACAATTTAACAATGTGCAGCCTGATAATTGTGCAACAAATTAACAATGTGCAGCCTCATAATTGTGCAACAATGTAACAATGTGCAGCCTGATAATTGTGCAACAATGTAACAATGTACAGCCTGATAATTGTGCAACAATGTAACAATGTACAGCCTGATAATTGTGCAACAATGTAACAATGTGCAGCCTGATAATTGTGCAACAGTGTAACTTGTGCAGCCTGATAATTGTGCAACAATGTAACAATGTGCAGCCTGATAATTGTGTAACAATGTAACAATGTGCAGCCTGATAATTGTGCAACAATTTAACAATGTGCAGCCTGATAACTGTGCAACAATGTAACAATGTGCAGCCTGATAATTGTGCAACAATGTAACAATGTGCAGCCTGATAATTGTGCAACAATGTAACAATGTGCAGCCTGATAATTGTGCAACAATGTAACAATGTGCAGCCTGATAATTGTGCAACAATGTAACTTGTGCAGCCTGATAATTGTGCAACAATGTAACAATGTGCAGCCTGATAATTGTGCAACAATGTAACAATGTGCAGCCTGATAATTGTGCAACAATGTGCAGCCTGATAATTGTGCAACAATGTAACAATGTGCAGCCTGATAATTGTGCAACCTGATAATTGTGCAACAATTTAACAATGTGCAGCCTGATAATTGGCAACATTGAAGCACTGTATTTATACAATCAATAATTCTGTAGCATTGCAAATGAACAATCCAGTAATTATACAGCATTGTAACTGTAATATATTTTTATTAAAAAAATAAAGATAGTGTGGGGTGTTAGAAGAAGAAAAAAAATGGCACTGAAAAGTGTCTTTAAATTGCGGTCTATGGGAACTGTGTGTTCCCTGTAAATATATATGTATATGCTTATATTCATATATTTGTATGTGTTAATATCTGTATATACACATTAACACATAAATATATACAGTCATGGCCAAAAATATTGTCACCCCTCCATTTCTGTCAGATAATGCATCACTTTGCCCAGAAAATTGTTGCAATTACAAATGTTTAGGTATTCTCATGATTATGTTTGTATTGGTATGACACAAAAAGTGGAGAGAAGAAAAGACAAATCTGACACGTTCCACCCAAAACTCCAAAAATGGACTGGACAAAATTACTGGTACCCTCAATTTAATATTTGGTAGCACACCCCTAGACAAAATAACTGAAATCAATCACTTTCTGTAACCACCAATTAGTTTCTTACACCTCTCTACTCTCTACTGGAATTTTGGACCACTGTTCTTTCACCAACTGCTCCAGGTCTCTCAGATTGAAAGGGTTCATTTTCCCAACTGCTGTTTTGAGATCTCTCCACAGGTGCTCTATGGGATTGCTCACAAAAGCAATATTTAGTGCAACAATGTAACTAGGCCTTCATGTAATCTTGCACAATGTAACTAGGCCTTCATGTAATCTTGCACAATGTAACTAGGCCTTCATGTCATCTTGCACAATGTAACTAGGCATTCATGTAATCTTGCACAATGTAACTAGGGCCTTCATTGTAATCTTGCACAATGTAACTAGGCCTTCATGTAATCTGCACAATGTAAACTAGGCTTCATGTAAGCTTGCACAATGTAACTAGGCATTGCATGTAAGTCTTGCACAATGTAACTAGGCCTTCATGTAATCTTGCACAATGTAACTAGGCCTTCATGTAATCTTGCACAATGTAACTAGGCCTTCATGCAATCTGCACAATGTAACTAGTGCCTTCATGTAATCTTGCACAATGTAACTAGTCCTTCATGTAATCTTGCACAATGTAACTAGCCTTCATGTAATCTTGCACAATGTAACTAGGCATGCATGTAATCTTGCACAATGTAACTAGGCCTTCATGTAATCTTGGCACAATGTATCTAGGCCTTCATGTAATCTTGCACAATGTAACTAGGCTTCATGCAATCTTGCACAATGGTACTAGGCCTTCATGTAAGCTTGCACAATGTAACTAGGCATTCATGTAATCTTGCACAATGTAACTAGGCCTTCATGTAATCTTGCACAATGTAACTAGGCCTTCATGCAATCTTGCACAATGTAACTAGGCCTTCATGTAATCTTGCACAATGTAACTAGGCCTTCATGCAATCTTGCACAATGTAACTAGGCCTTCATGTAATCTTGCACAATGTAACTAGGCATTCATGTAATCTTGCACAATGTAACTAGGCCTTCATGTAATCTTGCACAATGTAACTAGGCCTTCATGTAATCTTGCACAATGTAACTAGGCATTCATGTAATCTTGCACAATGTAACTAGGCATGCATGTAATCTTGCACAATGTAACTAGGCCTTCATGTAATCTTGCACAATGTAACTAGGCCTTCATGTAATCTTGCACAATGTAACTAGGCATTCATGTAATCTTGCACAATGTAACTAGGCCTTCATGTAATCTTGCACAATGTAACTAGGCCTTCATGTAATCTTGCACAATGTAACTAGGCCTTCAGTGAATCTTGCACAATGTAACTAGGCATTCATGTAATCTTGCACAAATGTAACTTCAGGCCTTCATGTAATCTTGCACAATGTAACTAGGCCTTCATATAATCTTGCACAAGTAACTAGGTCATTCATGTAATCTTGCACAATGTAACTAGGCCTTCATGTAATCTGCACAATGTAACTAGGCCCTTCATGTAATCTTGCAGCAATGTAACTAGGGCCTTCATGGAATCTTGCACAATGTAACTAGGCCTTCATGTAATCTTGCACAATGTAACTATGGCCTTCATGTAATCTTGCACAATGTTACTAGGCCTCATGTAATCTTGCACAATGTAACTAGGCATTCATGTAATCTTGCACAATGTAACTAGGCCTTCATGTAATCATGCACAATGTAACTAGGCTTCCAGTAATCTTGCACATGTAACTAGGCCTTCATGTAATCTTGCACAATGTAACTAGGCATGCATGTAATCTGCACAATGTACTCTAGGCCTTCATGTAATCTTGCACAATGTAACTAGGCCTTCATGCAATCTTGCACAATGTAACTAGGCCTTCATGTAATCTTGCACAATGTAACTAGGCCTTCATGTAATCTTGCACAATGTAACTAGGCATTCATGTAATCTTGCACAATGTAACTAGGCATGCATGTAATCTTGCACAATGTAACTAGGCATTCATGTCATCTTGCACAATGTAACTAGGCATTCATGTCATCTTGCACAATGTAACTAGGCATGCATGTAATCTTGCACAATGTAACTAGGCATTCATGTCATCTTGCACAATGTAACTAGGCCTTCATGTAATCTTGCACAATGTAACTAGGCATTCATGTAATCTTGCACAATGTAACTAGGCATGCATGTAATCTTGCACAATGTAACTAGGCATTCATGTATCTTGCACAATGTAACTAGGCCTTCATGTAATCTTGCACAATGTAACTAGGCATTCATGTAATCTTGCACAATGTAACTAGGCATGCATGTAATCTTGCACAATGTAACTAGGCATTCATGTCATCTTGCACAATGTAACTAGGCCTTCATGTAATCTTGCACAATGTAACTAGGCATTCATGTAATCTTGCACAATGTAACTAGGCCTTCATGTAATCTTGCACAATGTAACTAGGCATTCATGTAATCTTGCACAATGTAACTAGGCATGCATGTAATCTTGCACAATGTAACTAGGGGGCCTTCATGTAATCTTGCACAATGTAACTAGGCTTTCATGTCATCTTGCACAATGTAACTAGGCATTCATGTAATCTTGCACAATGAACTAGGCATTCATGTAATCTTGCACAATGTAACTAGGCCTTCATGTAATCTTGCACAATGTAACTAGGCCTTCATGTAATCTTGCACAATGTAACTAGGGCCTTCATGTAATCTTGCACAATGTAACTAGGCCTTTATGCAATCTTGCACAATGTAACTAGGCCTTCATGTCATCTTGCACAATGTAACTAGGCCTTCATGTAATCTTGCACAATGTAACTAGGCCTTCATGCAATCTTGCACAATGTAACTAGGCCTTCATGTAATCTTGCACAATGTAACTAGGCCTTCATGTAATCTTGCACAATGTAACTAGGCCTTCATGTAATCTTGCACAATGGTAACTAGGCCTTCATGTAATCTTGCACAATGTAACTAGCCTTCATGTAATCTTGCACAATGTAACTAGGCATTCATGTAATCTTGCACAATGTAACTAGGCATGCATGTAATCTTGCACAATGTAACTAGGCATTCATGTAATCTTGCACAATGTAACTAGCATTCATGTAATCTTGCACAATGTAACTAGGCATTCATGTAATCTTGCACAATGTAACTAGCTTCATGTAATCTTGCACAATGTAACTAGGCATTCATGTCATCTTGCACAATGTAACTAGGGGCATTCATGTAATCTTGCACAATGTAACTAGCATTCATGTCATCTTGCACAATGTAACTAGGCATTCATGTAATCTTGCACAATGTAACTAGGCATTCATGTCATCTTGCACAATGTAACTAGGCATTCATGTAATCTTGCACAATGTAACTAGGCATTCATGTCATCTTGCACAATGTAACTAGGCATTCATGTCATCTTGCACAATGTAACTAGGCATTCATGTCATCTTGCTTGCACAATGTAACTAGGCATTCATGTCATCTTGCACAATGTAACTAGGCATTCATGTCATCTTGCACAATGTAACTAGGCATTCATGTCATCTTGCACAATGTAACTAGGCATTCATGTAATCTTGCACAATGTAACTAGGCCTTCATGTAATCTTGCACAATGTAACTAGGCATTCATGTAATCTTGCACAATGTAACTAGGCATTCATGTCATCTTGCACAATGTAACTAGGCATTCATGTAATCTTGCACAATGTAACTAGGCCTTCATGTCACCTTGCACAATGTAACTAGGCATTCATGTCATCTTGCACAATGTAACTAGGCCTTCATGTAATCTTGCACAATGTAACTAGACATTCATGTAATCTTGCACAATGTAACTAGGCCTTCATGTAATCTTGCACAATGTAACTAGGCCTTCATGTAATCTTGCACAATGTAACTAGGCCTTCATGTAATCTTGCACAATGTAACTAGACATTCATGTAATCTTGCACAATGTAACTAGGCCTTCATGTAATCTTGCACAATGTAACTAGACATTCATGTAATCTTGCACAATGTAACTAGGCCTTCATGTAATCTTGCACAATGTAACTAGGCATTATGTAATCTTGCACAATGTAACTAGGCATTCATGTAATCTTGCACAATGTAACTAGGCCTTCATGTAATCTTGCAGAATGTAACTAGGCATTCATGTAATCTTACACAATGTAACTAGGCATTCATGTAATCTTGCACAATGTAACTAGACATTCATGTCATCTTGCACAATGTAACTAGGCATTCATGTAATCTTGCACAATGTAACTAGGCCTTCATGTAATCTTGCACAATGTAACATATGCATTCATGTCATCATTGCACAATGTAACTAGGCATTCATGTAATCTTGCCACAATGAACTAGGCATTCATGTAATCTTGCACAATGGAACTAGGCATGCATGTAATCTTGCACAATGTAACTAGCATTCATGTAATCTTGCACAATGTAACTAGGCATCATGTAATCTTGCACAATGTAACTAGGCGTGCATGTAATCTTGCACAATGTAACTAGGCATGCATGTAATCTTGCACAATGTAACTAGGCCTTCAGTAATCTTGCACAATGTAACTAGGCCTTCATGTAATCTTGCACAATGTAACTAGGCATGCATGTCATCTTGCACAATGTAACTAGGCATTCAAGTAATCTTGCACAATGTAACTAGGCATGCATGTCATCTTGCACAATGTAACTAGGCATTCATGTAATCTTGCACAATGTAACTAGGCATGCATGTAATCTTGCACAATGTAACTAGGCATGCATGTAATCTTGCACAATGTAACTAGGCATGCATGTCATCTTGCACAATGTAACTAGGCATGCATGTAATCTTGCACAATGTAACTAGGCATGCATGTAATCTTGCACAATGTAACTAGGCGTGCATGTAATCTTGCACAATGTAACTAGGCATGCATGTAATCTTGCACAATGTAACTAGGCCTTCATGTAATCTTGCACAATGTAACTAGGCCTTCATGTAATCTTGCACAATGTAACTAGGCCTTCATGTAATCTTGCACAATGTAACTAGGCCTTCATGTAATCTTGCACAATGTAACTAGGCCTTCATGTAATCTTGCACAATGTAACTAGGCATTCATGTAATCTTGCACAATGTAACTAGGCCTTCATGTAATCTTGCACAATGTAACTAGGCATTCATGTAATCTTGCACAATGTAACAAATGCAATGTAGTTGCAACTCTTTAAACTTACAACAATGCAGCTGTATCCATTCAAACCAGAAACAATATAAATCATTAACACTGCAATAATATAGCTTTATAAAATATAACACTTAGCAAACAATATACTGTACCTGTACTACAGCAGAGTGCTAATAGAGCATGGGAAATGTTATTAGAAAGGAGTAAAGTATTAGCATTTGAGAGGATTTATGAGTGTGCACTAAATGAGACAGACTTGGCACTTTGTTTGTACAGTTGTGTGCCTGAGTCAGACGGCTGATCACTTTCATTTGCAGAGGAGGTAGGAATTACTTAGCAAATGTTTTTTATTTCTTTGTGCAATTTCAGATTGTAATTTCAGTGTGGTAGTAGTTGTGTGGTGGGGCCAGGGGTCCATAAAAACAATTTTTTTAGCAGCAGTGTATTTATTATTATTTGACAATGCTGTAGAAATTCTATGTTTACAACCATGCAGAAATGTTTCCTCCTCAATAAACAAATGGTAGGTGCCCTTTTGGCAGATATGTATTTTTTAATTTATATATATATATATATATATATATATATATATATATATATATATATATATATATATATATATATCATTCCAGTTTACTGCCCATTTGTTTGAAATGAGACAGGTTAACTTAAAACTGTTCAGTTTATACTACAGCTGACTTAATTTTGAAATACATACCAACAAGCCTAAATCCTGCATTTAACCAGATTAGATTTAATCTAATGGTATGAGTACCACAGTTTATGGTTGCACCAAGAACATATAGAGTACAGCATTTTCAAAATCATAAGTACAGCTGACAGATGGGAACATTTGTACACTATATTTGAAGTGGTGCTCTTGGTTGGGGACAATGGGGGAAAAAGAAACAAACATATGTCAACCTTCTAAAAGTACTTTTCTTTATCTAGCCATCTACCCAGATCATTAATGTACAATTTTTAATTCACTTAATTATTTTTTGTTTACAAATTTACAAATATGATTCTTTAAAAAGTGATCTCTTAGTGTCTGCAATTGTCTGCTCCTTTTTAGGACATTTTGATCTTACTACTGATTATTCACATCTTTCTACAGACTTTGAGACTAATGAGACCTTTATGGAAGTCACCAATCCACCATTTAACCTTTAAATTATTGTTTAGGCAGTTCAGGGCCCTTCCTTTCAGCCACTGCATGCTGTTGTCATCATTTAGTTGGCATCTTCCTTTACAAAAAGATAATGAGAAGTCCATATTTTGTTTTCTAAATCTCCTTTTTTTTACAAAACTGTAGTCTACCCCATTACTTGTCAGGTCAATGTAATAAAGTGCTGAGTGTCTGTTTGGGTGTTTCTTTGCATGTCTGCTAGAGTGTCTATATGTGAATCCTTATGTGTGAGTGTGTGTGTGTTTCAGTGTATGAGTGTGTTTGTGTGTGTGTGTGTGTTTCAGTGTATGAGTGTGTGTGTGTGTGTGTGTGTTTCAGTGTATGAGTGTGTGTGTGTGTGTGTTTCAGTGTATGAGTGTGTGTGTGTGTGTGTGTGTGTGTGTGTTTCAGTGTATGAGTGTGTGTGTGTGTTTCAGTGTATGAGTGTGTGTGTGTGTGTTTCAGTGTATGAGTGTGTGTGTGTGTGTGTTTCAGTGTATGAGTGTGTGTGTGTGTGTGTGTGTTTCAGTGTATGAGTGTGTGTGTGTGTGTGTGTTTCAGTGTATGAGTGTGTGTGTGTGTTTCAGTGTATGAGTGTGTGTGTGTGTGTGTTTCAGTGTATGAGTGTGTGTGTGTGTGTGTGTTTCAGTGTATGAGTGTGTGTGTGTGTGTGTTTCAGTGTGTGTGTGTGTGTGTGTGTGTTTCAGTGTATGAGTGTGTGTGTGTGTGTGTTTCAGTGTATGAGTGTGTGTGTGTGTGTGTTTCAGTGTATGAGTGTGTGTGTGTGTGTGTGTGTTTCAGTGTATGAGTGTGTGTGTGTGTTTCAGTGTATGAGTGTGTGTGTGTGTGTGTGTGTGTGTTTCAGTGTATGAGTGTGTGTGTGTGTGTTTCAGTGTATGAGTGTGTGTGTGTGTTTCAGTGTATGAGTGTGTCTGTTTGTTTGGATGTTGCTACCTTTACAACATTTCCAAGTTTAAATAGACACTTAAGAATAAAGTGCATATACGTTTTAGTCACTTGGTCAAAAATTGCACATGTCAAAGGGGGCGGCGGGGCCTGATCAATGGTTAAGTCAGGGGCCCCAAAATTTCTAGTGGCGGCCCTGCATACAATTAGTAACAATAAAACTGTAAACAATATAAATATGTAACAGTGGTATAAGTGCGCAACAGTGTAACTACTCCAGTAAAGTGCTGTAAATGTACAACTGTAACAATGTAAATGTGTATAACAGAAGTGTAGCTAAAGGGCTTTCAGAGGTCTCAACTGAAAGTGAGCTGACACTTATAGGGGGCCCATTGCCACCATTACACTTGCAATCCTGCCTGCCCCTTTGTGTGCCCCTGCACTACAGTTTAAGAGAAGTGCATGGCTTTGCCTTTACAATGTGTTGGTAGGGTTTCAAAGGTGACCATACTGTTGCTGTACAGAACACTCACCATATTTGTACAGGAAGGCTGTGCATCTCCTCTGGGGCCCACTAACCAAAGATTATGGGTGACTGACATTCACAGAGAAGCTTCTGCTGATTACAAACAGCCAGAGTGGGTGCTGTTCAATTGAGGGGGACCTACCACAGTCCCTGATGTATAATATGCAGCTCTGGGTAGCTATAGTATTATACTGATATAACATTATATAGTATTATACTGATAATATAACAATATCAGTGTATGAGTATTAATGTAACAATGTAACTATAGTAATATGATGCAACAATATCAGTGCATGTGTATTACTGTAACTAGTAATATGATGTTACAATATCAGTGCATGTGTATTACTGTAACAATGTAACTATAGTAATATGATGTAACAATATCAGTGTATGAGTGTTAATGTAACAATGTAACTATAGTAATATGATGTAACAATATCAGTGTATGAGTGTTACTGTAACAATGTAACTATAGTAATATGATGTAACAATATCAGTGTATGAGTGTTACTGTAACAATGTAACTATAGTAATATGATGTAACAATATCAGTGCATGTGTATTACTGTAACTAGTAATATGATGTTACAATATCAGTGCATGTGTATTACTGTAACTAGTAATATGATGTAACAATATCAGTGTATGAGTGTTACTGTAACAATGTAACTATAGTAATATGATGTTACAATATCAGTGTATGAGTGTTACTGTAACAATGTAACTATAGTAATATGATGCAACAATATTGGTGTATGAACGTTACTGTAACAATGTAGCTATAGTAATATGATGTAACAATATCAGTGCATGTGTATTACTGTAACTAGTAATATGATGTTACAATATCAGTGCATGTGTATTACTGTAACTAGTAATATGATGTAACAATATCAGTGCATGTGTATTACTGTAACTAGTAATATGATGTTACAATATCAGTGTATGAGTGTTACTGTAACAATGTAACTATAGTAATATGATGCAACAATATTGGTGTATGAGCATTACTGTAACAATGTAGCTATAGTAATATGATGTAACAATATTGATGTATGAGTATTACTGTAACAATGTAACTATAGTAATATGATGTAACAATATTGATGTATGAGTATTACTGTAACAATGTAACTATAGTAATATGATGCAACAATATTGGTGTATGAGCATTACTGTAACAATGTAGCTATAGTAATATGATGTAACAATATTGATGTATGAGTATTACTGTAACAATGTAACTATAGTAATATGATGTAACAATATCAGTGTATGAGCATTACTGTAACAATGTAACTATAGTATATGATGTAACAATATTGATGTATGAGTATTACTGTAACAATGTAACTATAGTAATATGATGTAACAATATCAGTGTATGAGCATTACTGTAACAATGTAGCTATAGTAATATGATGTAACAATATTGATGTATGAGTATTACTGTAACAATGTAACTATAGTATATGATGTAACAATGTAACTATAGTAATATGATGTAACAATATCAGTGTATGAGCATTACTGTAACAATGTAGCTATAGTAATATGATGTAACAATATTGATGTATGAGTATTACTGTAACAATGTAACTATAGTATATGATGTAACAATGTAACTATAGTAATATGATGTAACAATATCAGTGTATGAGCATTACTGTAACAATGTAGCTATAGTAATATGATGTAACAATATTGATGTATGAGTATTACTGTAACAATGTAACTATAGTAATATGATGTAACAATATCAGTGTATGAGCATTACTGTAACAATGTAGCTATAGTAATATGATGTAACAATATTGATGTATGAGTATTACTGTAACAATGTAACTATAGTAATATGATGCAACAATATTGGTGTATGAGCATTACTGTAACAATGTAGCTATAGTAATATGATGTAACAATATTGATGTATGAGCATTACTGTAACAATGTAACTATAGTAATATGATGTAACAATATCAGTGTATGAGTGTTAATGTAACAATGTAACTATAGTAATATGATGTAACAATATCAGTGTATGAGCATTACTGTAACAATGTAACTATAGTATATGATGTAACAATATTGATGTATGAGTATTACTGTAACAATGTAACTATAGTAATATGATGTAACAATATCAGTGTATGTGTAATACTGTAACTAGTAATATGATGTTACAATATTAGTGTATGAGTGTTACTGTAACAATATCAGTGTATGAGTGTTACTGCAACAATTTAACTATAGTAATATGATGAAACAATATTGGTGTATGAGTATTACTGTAACAATGTAGCTATAGTAATATGATGTAACAATATTGGTGTATGAGTATTACTGTAACAATGTAACTATAATAATATGATGTAACAATATCAGTGTATGAGTATTACTGCAACTATGTAACAATAGTAATATGATGTAACAATATCAGTGTATGAGTGTTACTGTAACAATGTAACTATAGTAATATGATGTAACAATATCAGTGTATAAATGTTATTGTAACAATGTAACCATATCAGTGTATGAGTAGTACTGTAACAATGTAACAATTTCAGTGTATGTGTATTACTGTAACAATGTAGCTATAGTAATATGATGTAACAATATCAGTGTATGAGTGTTACTGTAACAATGTAACTATAGTAATATGATTTAACAATATCAGTGTATGAGTGTTACTGTAACAATGTAACTATAGTAATATGATGTAACAATATCAGTGTATGAGTGTTACTGTAACAATGTAACAATATCAGTGTATGAGTGTTACTGTAACAATGTAACTATAGTAATATGATTTAACAATATCAGTGTATGAGTGTTACTGTAACAATGTAACTATAGTAATATGATGTAACAATATCAGTGTATGAGTGTTACTGTAACAATGTAACAATATCAGTGTATGAGTGTTACTGTAACAATGTAACTATAGTAATATGATGTTACAATATCAGTGTATGAGTGTTACTGTAACAATGTAACTATAGTAATATGATGTAACAATATCAGTGTATGAGTGTTACTGTAACAATGTAACTATAGTAATATGATGTTACAATATCAGTGTATGAGTGTTACTGTAACAATGTAACTATAGTAATATGATGTAACAATATCAGTGTATGAGTGTTACTGTAACAATGTAACTATAGTAATATGATGTAACAATATCAGTGTATGAGTGTTACTGTAACAATGTAACTATAGTAATATGATGTAGCAATATCAGTTTATGAGTGTTACTGTAACAATGTAACTATAGTAATATGATGTAGCAATATCAGTTTATGAGTGTTACTGTAACAATGTAACTATAGTAATATGATGTAACAATATCAGTGTATGTGTAATACTGTAACTAGTAATATGATGTTACAATATTAGTGTATGAGTGTTACTGTAACAATATCAGTGTATGAGTGTTACTGCAACAATTTAACTATAGTAATATGATGAAACAATATTGGTGTATGAGTATTACTGTAACAATGTAGCTATAGTAATATGATGTAACAATATTGGTGTATGAGTATTACTGTAACAATGTAACTATAATAATATGATGTAACAATATCAGTGTATGAGTATTACTGCAACTATGTAACAATAGTAATATGATGTAACAATATCAGCGTATGAGTGTTACTGTAACAATGTAACTATAGTAATATGATGTAACAATATCAGTGTATAAATGTTATTGTAACAATGTAACCATATCAGTGTATGAGTAGTACTGTAACAATGTAACAATTTCAGTGTATGTGTATTACTGTAACAATGTAGCTATAGTAATATGATGTAACAATATCAGTGTATGAGTGTTACTGTAACAATGTAACTATAGTAATATGATTTAACAATATCAGTGTATGAGTGTTACTGTAACAATGTAACTATAGTAATATGATGTAACAATATCAGTGTATGAGTGTTACTGTAACAATGTAACAATATCAGTGTATGAGTGTTACTGTAACAATGTAACTATAGTAATATGATTTAACAATATCAGTGTATGAGTGTTACTGTAACAATGTAACTATAGTAATATGATGTAACAATATCAGTGTATGAGTGTTACTGTAACAATGTAACAATATCAGTGTATGAGTGTTACTGTAACAATGTAAACTATAGTAATATGATGTTACAATATCAGTGTATGAGTGTTACTGTAACAATGTAACTATAGTAATATGATGTAACAATATCAGTGTATGAGTGTTACTGTAACAATGTAACTATAGTAATATGATGTTACAATATCAGTGTATGAGTGTTACTGTAACAATGTAACTATAGTAATATGATGTAACAATATCAGTGTATGAGTGTTACTGTAACAATGTAACTATAGTAATATGATGTAACAATATCAGTGTATGAGTGTTACTGTAACAATGTAACTATAGTAATATGATGTAGCAATATCAGTTTATGAGTGTTACTGTAACAATGTAACTATAGTAATATGATGTAGCAATATCAGTTTATGAGTGTTACTGTAACAATGTAACTATAGTAATATGATGTAACAATATCAGTGCATGTGTATTACTGTAACTAGTAATATGATGTAGCAATATCAGTTTATGAGTGTTACTGTAACAATGTAACTATAGTAATATGATGTAGCAATATCAGTTTATGAGTGTTACTGTAACAATGTAACAATATCAGTGTATGAGTGTTACTGTAACAATGTAACTATAGTAATATGATGTAACAATATCAGTGTATGAGTGTTACTGTAACAATGTAACTATAGTAATATGATGTAACAATATCAGTGTATGAGTGTTACTGTAACAATGTAACTATAGTAATATGATGTAACAATATCAGTGTATAAGTGTTACTGTAACAACATAACTATAGTAATATGATGTAGCAATATCAGTGTATGAGTGTTACTGTAACAATGTAACTATAGTAATATGATGTAGCAATATCAGTTTATGAGTGTTACTGTAACAATGTAACTATAGTAATATGATGTAACAATATCAGTGTATGAGTGTTACTGTAACAATGTAACTATAGTAATATGATGTAACAATATCAGTGTATGAGTGTTACTGTAACAATGTAACTATAGTAATATGATGTAACAATATCAGTGTATGAGTGTTACTGTAACAATGTAACTATAGTAATATGATGTAGCAATATCAGTTTATGAGCATTACTGTAACAATGTAACTATAGTAATATAATGTAACAATATCAGTGTATGAGTGTTACTGTAACAATGTAACTATAGTAATATGATGTAACAATATCAGTGTATGAGTGTTACTGTAACAATGTAACTATAGTAATATGATGTAACAATATCAGTGTATGAGTGTTACTGTAACAATGTAACTATAGTAATATGATGTAACAATATCAGTGTATGAGTGTTACTGTAACAATGTAACTATAGTAATATGATGTAACAATATCAGTGTATGAGTGTTACTGTAACAATGTAACTATAGTAATATGATGTAACAATATCAGTGTATGAGTGTTACTGTAACAATGTAACTATAGTAATATGATTTAACAATATCAGTGTATGAGTGTTACTGTAACAATGTAACTATAGTAATATGATATAACAATATCAGTGTATGAGTATTACTGTAACAATGTAGCTATAGTAATATGATGTAACAATATCAGTGTATGAGTGTTACTGTAACAATGTAACTATAGTAATATGATGTAACAATATCAGTGTATGAGTGTTTACTGTAACAATGTAACGTATAGTATATGATGTAACAATATCAGTGTATGAGTGTTACTGTAACAATGTAACTATAGTAATATGATGTAACAATATCAGTGTATGAGTGTTACTGTAACAATGTAACTAGTAGTATATGATGTAACAATATCAGTGGTATGATGTTACTGTAACAATGTAACTATAGTATATGATGTAACAATATCAGTGTAATGAGTGTTACTGCAACAATGTAACTATAGTAATATGATGTAACAATATCAGTGTATGAGTGTTACTGTAACAATGTAACTATAGTAATATGATGTAACAATATCAGTGTATGAGTGTTACTGTAACAATGTAACTATAGTAATATGATGTAACAATATCAGTGTATGAGTGTTACTGTAACAATGTAACTATAGTAATATGATGTAACAATATCAGTGTATGAGTGTTACTGTAACAATGTAACTATAGTAATATGATGTAACAATATCAGTGTATGAGTGTTACTGTAACAATGTAACTATAGTAATATGATGTAACAATATCAGTGTATAGTGTTACTGTAACAATGTAACTATAGTAATATGATGTAACAATATCAGTGTATGAGTGTTACTGTAACAATGTAACTATAGTAATATGATGTAACAATATCAGTGTATGAGTGTTACTGTAACAATGTAACTATAGTAATATGATGTAACAATATCAGTTTATGAGTGTTACTGTAACAATGTAACTATAATATAATGTAACAATATCAGTGTATGAGTGTTACTGCAACAATGTAACTATAGTAATATGATGTAACAATATCAGTGTATAAGTGTTACTGTAACAATGTAACTATAGTAATATGATGTAACAATATCAGTGTATGAGTGTTACTGTAACAATGTAACTATAGTAATATGATGTAACAATATCAGTGTATAAGTGTTACTGTAACAATGTAACTATAGTAATATGATGTAACAATATCAGTGTATGAGTGTTACTGTAACAATGTAACTATAGTAATATGATGTAACAATATCAGTGTATGAGTGTTACTGTAACAATGTAACTATAGTAATATGATGTAACAATATCAGTGTATGAGTGTTACTGTAACAATGTAACTATAGTAATATGATGTAACAATATCAGTGTATGAGTGTTACTGTAACAATGTAACTAGTAATATGATGTAACAATATCAGTGTATGAGTGTTACTGTAACAATGTAACTATAGTATATGATGTAACAATATCAGTGTATGAGTGTTACTGTAACAATGTAACTATAGTAATATGATGTAACAATATCAGTGTATAAGTGTTACTGTAACAATGTAACTATAGTAATATGATGTAACAATATCAGTGTATGAGTGTTACTGTAACAATGTAACTATAGTAATATGATGTAACAATATCAGTGTATGAGTGTTACTGTAACAATGTAACTATAGTAATATGAGTAACAATATCAGTGTATGAGTGTTACTGTAACAATGTAACTATAGTAATATGATGTAACAATATCAGTGTATGAGTGTTACTGTAACAATGTAACTAGTAATATGATGTAACAATATCAGTGTATGAGTGTTACTGTAACAATGTAACTATAGTAATATGATGTAACAATATCAGTGTATGAGTGTTACTGTAACAATGTAACTAAAGTAATATGATGTAGCAATATCAGTTTATGAGTGTTACTGTAACAATGTAACTATAATATAATGTAACAATATCAGTGTATGAGTGTTACTGTAACAATGTAACTATAGTAATATGATGTAACAATATCAGTGTATGAGTGTTACTGTAACAATGTAACTATAGTAATATGATGCAACAATATCAGTGTATGAGTGTTACTGTAACAATGTAACTATAGTAATATGATGTAACAATATCAGTGTATGAGTGTTACTGTAACAATGTAACTATAGTAATATGATGTAACAATATCAGTGTATAAGTGTTACTGTAACAATGTAACTATAGTAATATGATGTAACAATATCAGTGTATGAGTGTTATTGTAACAATGTAACTATAGTAATATGATGTAACAATATCAGTGTATGAGTGTTACTGTAACAATGTAACTATAGTAATATGATGTAACAATATCAGTGTATGAGTGTTACTGTAACAATGTAACTATAGTAATATGATGTAACAATATCAGTGTATGAGTGTTACTGTAACAACATAACTATAGTAATATGATGTAGCAATATCAGTTTATGAGTGTTACTGTAACAATGTAACTATAATATAATGTAACAATATCAGTGTATGAGTGTTACTGTAACAATGTAACTATAGTAATATGATGTAACAATATCAGTGTATGAGTGTTACTGTAACAATGTAACTATAGTAATATGATGTAACAATATCAGTGTATGAGTGTTAATGTAACAATGTAACTATAGTAATATGATGTAACAATATCAGTGTATGAGTGTTACTGTAACAATGTAACTATAGTAATATGATGTAACAATATCAGTGTATAAGTGTTACTGTAACAATGTAACTATAGTAATATGATGTAACAATATCAGTGTATGAGTGTTACTGTAACAATGTAACTATAGTAATATTATGTAACAATATCAGTGTATGAGTGTTACTGTAACAATGTAACTATAGTAATATGATGTAACAATATCAGTGTATGAGTGTTAATGTAACAATGTAACTATAGTAATATGATGTAACAATATCAGTGTATGAGTGTTAATGTAACAATGTAACTATAGTAATATGATGTAACAATATCAGTGTATAAGTGTTACTGTAACAACATAACTATAGTAATATGATGTAGCAATATCAGTGTATGAGTGTTACTGTAACAATGTAACTATAGTAATATGATGTAACAATATCAGTGTATGAGTGTTACTGTAACAATGTAACTATAGTAATATGATGTAACAATATCAGTGTATGAGTTTTACTGTAACAATGTAACTATAGTAATATTATGTAACAATATCAGTGTATGAGTGTTACTGTAACAATGTAACTATAGTAATATGATGTAACAATATCAGTGTATGAGTGTTAATGTAACAATGTAACTATAGTAATATGATGTAACAATATCAGTGTATGAGTGTTAATGTAACAATGTAACTATAGTAATATGATGTAACAATATCAGTGTATGAGTGTTAATGTAACAATGTAACTATAGTAATATGATGTAACAATATCAGTGTATGAGTGTTACTGTAACAATGTAACTATAGTAATATGATGTAACAATATCAGTGTATGAGTGTTAATGTAACAATGTAACTATAGTAATATTATGTAACAATATCAGTGTATGAGTGTTACTGTAACAATGTAACTATAGTAATATGATGCAACAATATCAGTGCATGTGTATTACTGTAACTAGTAATATGATGTAACAATAT
>NC_069504.1:1141834480-1141836980 GCF_027579735.1 Bombina bombina
TGTTGTTATTGTTGTTATTGTTATTATTATTATTGCTATTATTATTATTGCTATTATTATTATTTCTATTATTATTGTTATTGTTATTATCATCATCAGACCTGGAACAAATGATCAGCTTGTCATGTCTGGTCACTTTACAGTATGGCACAGTGCTCATTGCTGGGTCAGTTACTGGTTGTGCAGTACTCTGGGTGTGTACAGAGTCTGACATAGGGGCTGCAGTGACAAGTCATTATCATCATCATCAGACCTGGAACAAATGATCAGCTTGTCATGCCTGGTCACTTTACAGTATGGCACAGTGCTCATTGCTGGGTCAGTTACTGGTTGTGCAGTACTCTGGGTGTGTACACAGACTGTCTATGTTTAACTACTCATGTACCTGCTGTGCACGTGCACAAGTAACAGGGAAGCAACTCAGCAACGCTTACTTTATAGCTCACCAGAGTGCCAACAGTTCATTTCCTTTTATACCCTGTTCTTCCTCACACTAAGGCTTGTTTTACTACGCTTGGTCACTAACTTGATCTTTAAATAACAAACCCCAGAAATCATCAGTAAAAGATTTAGAAATAATAAAGTCTCCTCCTGACTGCGATTATGAAGAGACTCTTCTTCCGTCTTTCAGTCAGAATGTTCCCATTCTAATTCCATCTGGAAGAAATTACCTCAGTGACGCACAAGCACGGGCTGCTGTCCCCTGGGCCTTGCAGCTCTGCAGCCTGAAGTCTAATTTCATGTAAGAAAAGCACAAAAGCTGAAAGGCCGAGGCCTGGTCTGCTGGGGACACAGCTGTATCTCAGCACTGTCACCACATTCTGATACATCAGTCCTTAAAGGGACAGAATAGCTTTAGTGGCTGCTGGAGGCGATACTGCCCTACGTTATTATCCGTAACTTCACCTCACGTTGTCACTCAGTAATCACAATAAAACCAGACACAGGGATATGAAACCCACACAATGTCTTTTGTGATTCAGACATCTTTTTAAAAAGGTTTCCCATTTACTTTTGTTATCAAACTAGCTTTTAATTCCCATGACCTTCTGTGTTTAAGATATATCTAGGTTGGTGTCTGGAGCACTAAATGGCAGTATTGCAAAACTGCTGCCATATAGTGATCCAGAAATTGGCTGGATCCTAAGCTCATGTCCATGCTTTTCAACAAAAGATACAAAGAGAACAAATAAATTCTGATTATAGAAGGGAAATAAAAAGTTGTATAAAATAACCTGTTCTATCTGAATCCTGAGCAAAAGATTTTGGGTTTCACGGCCATTAAAGAGACATTTTGGGTTTTGTTTTGAAAACAACTTTTTAAAACTATAAGATGAGCTCTGTTTATAGACCCACAGCGTGCTCCAGACACATGCACATTCCTGAGCTTACCAAATAATTATCTTCAACAAAGGATGCCAAGAGAACTTGATAGTAGAAGTAAATTTATCAACCAGCATCTAATTTGTACTTATAATTGTAATTAGTTGATATCAGCCAGAGTCATCAGTCCTTATCAGTCAGTCATCAGTCCTTATCAGTCAGTCATCAGTCCTTATCAGCCAGTCAGTCATCAGTCCTTATCAGCCAGAGAGTCGTCAGTCCTTATCAGCCAGTGAGTCGTCAGTCCTTATCAGTCAGTCATCAGTCCTTATCAGTCAGTCATCAGTCCTTATCAGTCAGTCATCAGTCCTTATCAGAGAGTCATCAGTCCTTATCAGCCAGAGAGTCGTCAGTCCTTATCAGCCAGAGAGTCGTCAGTCCTTATCAGCCAGAGAGTCGTCAGTCCTTATCAGCCAGTGAGTCGTCAGTCCTTATCAGCCAGTGAGTCGTCAGTCCTTATCAGCCAGTGAGTCGTCAGTCCTTATCAGCCAGTGAGTCGTCAGTCCTTATCAGCCAGTGAGTCGTCAGTCCTTATCAGCCAGTGAGTCGTCAGTCCTTATCAGTGAGTCGTCAGTCCTTATAAGTGAGTCATCAGTCCTTATCAGTCAGTCATTAGTCCTTATCAGTCAGTCATCAGTCCTTATCAGTCAGTCATCAGTCCTTATCAGCCAGAGAATCATCAGTCCTTATCAGCCATTGAGTCATCAGTCCTTATCAGCCAGTGAGTCATCAGTCCTTATCAGCCAGTGAGTCATCAGTGCTTATCAGCCAGTGAGTCATCAGTGCTTATCAGCCAGTGAGTCATCAGTCCTTATCAGTCAGTGATTAATCAGTCCTTATCAGCCAGAGAGTCATCAGTCTTTATCAGTTAATGAGTAATCAGTCCTTATCAGTCAATGAGTCATCAGTCCTTATCAGCCAGTGAGTCATCAGTCCTTAGTCAATGAGTAATCAAGCCAGTGAGTCATGAGTCCTTATTAATCAATGAGTCATCCATTATTATCAGCCAGTGAGTCTTCAGTCCTTATCAGCCAGTAAGTCATCAGTCCTTATCAGCCAGTAAGTCATCAGTCCTTATCAGCCAGAGAGTCATCAGTCCTTATCAGCCAGAGAGTCA
>NC_069504.1:1141841980-1141906980 GCF_027579735.1 Bombina bombina
ATATAACAGTGTTGGTTGTGCAAAACTGGAGAAGGGGTAATAAAGGGATTATCTATCTTTTTAAACAATAAATCTTTTGGAGTTGACTGTCCCTTTAATGTTATAGTGCTGCTACATATATAAATAAGAAGAATGCTACTGTATAAAGCAAGGGTGACAGTATGCACCCCGACCCCATAATTTAGCTAGCATAATCATTTCTATCATCCAGATAGTTATCCTATGCAGCTGATTCACTAAAGAACAGAGAGATTAGTGAGCTGTAGTGAATAAGTTCCAGAGAATTAAACACAAGCTGGAGAGGCTGGAGTCTAAGAAAAGTTTGCCAACTGTGGGTTAGATTACAAGTCCTGAGCGATAAGGGGTATATCGCGAGGGTTTGCGCTCATCGGGCTTACCACTCGTATTACATGTTGAAAGTAAACACGATCACGTGATCGCAATTGCAAATTACACTAGAATCATTAGCACAATCTCAGACCTGTGATTAAATGTTTTGTGAAAATAAAAAGTTG
Organism: Bombina bombina; assembly: GCF_027579735.1. Taxonomy (NCBI): domain Eukaryota; kingdom Metazoa; phylum Chordata; class Amphibia; order Anura; family Bombinatoridae; genus Bombina; species Bombina bombina. Next base: position 1,141,842,496 of record NC_069504.1, read on the forward strand.
CACAAAACACATCAAAAATACTTTACAAAGTACAGTTACACCCATAATAACAATGTCTAATAAAAATGATATAAAAAACAAAAATTTGCACGGAAAAGTTATAAAGGCTGGGTGTTTGGGGGGAAAAAAACGGCAAAGGGCTTCAACATAGAGATACATACATATGCATTGCTATAGATGTATATGTATGTATACAGTTATATATATATATATATATATATATATATATACATACACACATTTATATATGTATGTATTTATATGTGTATGTATGTATTTATATGTGTATATATGTATTTATATGTGTATATATGTATTTATATGTGTATATATGTATTTATATGTGTATGTATGTATTTATATGTGTATGTATGTATTTATATGTGTATATATGTATTTATATGTGTATGTATGTATTTATATGTGTATGTATGTATTTATATATGTATGTATTTATATGTGTATGTATGTATTTATATGTGTATATATGTATTTATATGTGGAGCTTGAAGGGCCGTGTTTCTAAAGACCGTTGCTCCATAACCCTGTCCGCCTGCTCTGAGCGTACGATCGGGTTGATTGACACCTCCCTGCCGCGAGTCAGCAGGGGGCGGCGTTGCACCAGCAGCTCTTGTGAGCTGCTGGTGCAATGTTAAATGCGGAGAGTGTATTGCTCTCCGCATTCAGCGAGGTCTTGCGGACCTGATCCGCACTGTCGGATCAGGTCCGCAAGACCTTTGATAAATAGGCCCCATTGTGTAGTTCATTAACAAATCTAGACAGGACAGAAAGCTTGTTTTTCCCACAGAAAATCTCTGAATTACATTGTTTCCAATGCAGCAAAGGATTCTGGGTAAGATATGCAAATGAGGTTCGCAATGACACACTTTTTTACTTCAAGTCTGCTTTTCAGCAGATTCCCTTTACGCCAAAGCATCGCTGTTCACACAGCTTATAAGCTTAGCTAGGGTTAGTGCAGTGATTCATAACCCAAACATCCCAGGACAGACTGTTTCGTGGTTTTTGCTACTCATCAGCTGGGAGAAGGTTTGAATCACTGCTGGATGAAGTTGATTTCTGGATAAAATCCAACATCATTTAAAATTAGAGGGAGGCAAAAGGTGAGTTTAAAATCCTCCACTACGCACAAAATATAGAGAAAATAACTCATTGTGAACCTCATTTGCATATATAACCATAATCCTTTGCTGCATTGGAAATAATGTAAAACAGAGGTCTGTGGGAAAAACAAGTCTTCTGGCCTGTCTAGATTTGTTAATGAACTACACAATGAGTTATTCATTCTCTCTCTCTCTCACATCATTAAAGTGAAGGTAGTGTTAATACCCCTAGAATTCATAAATGCTTACAATATAATAAGTTTACTATGATCGCTAAAAATTATTTGTAATTTTTTGGAAAAAATTAGAGTTTTATTCATTATGTTTGTTCCTACCGTTACAGGGCAAACTCCTCCCATCCTTTGTTTCCCATTTTACTGTTGTGTGATGTATAGAGTGGTCTCACCCGCTCTATACGTATCTCTAATGTGCGGTCAAGAAGATACTGTCTAATGCGCATACGCGAATCGGCGGTTTCTCAGTCTACCGCACATGCACCTCACGGCGATACCGGTGTCTCCAGTGCGCTAGAAACATAGTACTCAATGAATAACAATAATTTGTTCATTGAGTACTATGTTTTTTTGTGAACGAGAACGGCTTTTTAGTAGTTTGAGCCGTCCGTGAAAGCAGATGCTGTTTCTTGGCTAAGCTATCCAATGTGCATGCGCCAAACGGGAGCACGCTCCAGACACGATTTTCATCATTGAAAATTGTTGAGCATGCGCAGGCTAAGATGTGGGCGGGTGACGTAGTTCCACGGCCGCCTAACGGCCAGGATTTCAATAGATTATTTAAAAAGGTGACATAGGGAGAAAAAAAATAAAAAATACGGGCTGATTTAGGTGATGAAAATTGAATATATGGATTACGGCTATAACTTTGTTTAGAGCGAAATTTATAAAAAACGATGAATGAAACTTATATTGATTTTTGGAGAACAATATTACTTTGGATCGCAAACATGGTAAGTTTACCTTCACTTTAAGCAAATTGCCTAATAAAATTTAAACTCAAACAATATTCTTCAGTGTCCATGAGAATTATAGAAAAAGAAATGGGTATAAATGCCGGTGCCATATATTAGGTCAGGGCTCGATAAATGACGGTGCTATATATTAAGTCAGGGCTCGATAAATGTCGGTGCCATATATTAGGCCAGGGCTCGATAAATGACGGTGCTATATATTAAGTCAGGGCTCGATAAATGCCGGTGCCATATATTAGGTCAGGGCTCGATAAATGACGGTGCTATATATTAAGTCAGGGCTCGATAAATGTCGGTGCCATATATTAGGCCAGGGCTCGATAAATGACGGTGCTATATATTAAGTCAGGGCTCGATAAATGTCGGTGCCATATATTAGGCCAGGGCTCGATAAATGACGGTGCTATATATTAGGTCAGGGCTCGATAAATGATGGTGCTATATATTAGGTCAGGGCTCGATAAATGTTGGTGCCATATATTAGGTCAGGGCTCGATAAATGCCAGTGCTATATATTATGTCAGGGCTCGATAAATCCCGGTGCTATATATTAGGTCAGGGCTCGATAAATGCCGGTGCTATATATTATGTCAGGGCTCGATAAATGCCGGTGCTATATATTAGGTCAGGGCTCGATAAATGCTGGTGCCATATATTAGGTCAGGGCTCGATAAATGCTGGTGCCATATATTAGGTCAGGGCTCGATAAATGCCGGTGCTATATATTAGGTCAGGGCTCGATAAATGTCGGTGCCATATATTAGGTCAGGTCTCGATAAATGCCGGTGCTATATATTATGTCAGGGCTCGATAAATGCTGGTGCTATATATTAAGTCAGGGCTCGATAAATGACGGTGCTATATATTAAGTCAGGGCTCAATAAATGATGGTGCTATATATTAGGTCAGGGCTCGATAAATGTCGGTGCCATATATTAGGTCAGGGCTCGATAAATGTCGGTGCCATATATTAAGTCAGGGCTCGATAAATGTCGGTGCCATATATTAGGTCAGGGCTCGATAAATGTTGGTGCCATATATTAGGTCAGGGCTCGATAAATGTCGGTGCCATATATTAGGTCAGGGCTCGATAAATGCCGGTGCTATATATTATGTCAGGGCTCGATAAATGTTGGTGCCATATATTAGGTCAGGGCTCGATAAATGTCGGTGCCATATATTAGGTCAGGGCTCGATAAATGTTGGTGCCATATATTAGGTCAGGGCTCGATAAATGTCGGTGCCATATATTAGGTCAGGGCTCGATAAATGCTGGTGCTATATATTAAGTCAGGGCTCAATAAATGTTGGTGCCATATATTAGGTCAGGGCTCGATAAATGTTGGTGCCATATATTAGGTCAGGGCTCGATAAATGTTGGTGCCATATATTAGGTCAGGGCTCGATAAATGTTGGTGCCATATATTAGGTCAGGGCTCGATAAATGTTGGTGCCATATATTAGGTCAGGGCTCGATAAATGCCGGTGCTATATATTAAGTCAGGGCTCAATAAATGTTGGTGCCATATATTAGGTCAGGGCTCGATAAATGCCGGTGCTATATATTAGGTCAAGGCTCGATAAATGCCGGTGCTATATATTAAGTCAGGGCTCGATAAATGATGGTGCTATATATTAAGTCAGGGCTCGATAAATGCCGGTGCTATATATTAAGTCAGGGCTCGATAAATGTTGGTGCCATATATTAGGTCAGGGCTCGATAAATGCCGGTGCTATATATTAAGTCAGGGCTTGATAAATGTTGTTGCCAAAGCACAGTGATATATAAATCATAAAGGATACTGATTACTGTCATTATTACACAAAAACTCTGTGAAACCTCTTTATCTGACACACACACAGCTGCCAGGTCTCCAGTATTTTAACGGACTCTCCTATAACAAGTGACAAGTTAGGAAGTGTGTTCTACTGTAATCCAGATTATCACTCTTAAATGTAACTTTTTTTAAGAACTACAGTGAAGCATTATTGCAAATAGTATAGCACAGAACTACACAAACCAGAACCTTGCAGCATGCCTTAGTGTAATCATGGGGTTAAACAAAAGTGGCTGACTATTCTGGCTGGCTCCTAGATGTTGAATACATTTGTTGACGCCTGTATTAGTTACAACTCAGACACTAATCCAGTGAGTTTACAATCTAATGTAAAACGCAGAGTGTCTGACAGCTTCCATCACCGCTTTGTGACCAGATGCTTTTGTGTGTATGGTCTAGAACTAATAAATATTGCAGCAAAAACAAAAATTACAGCACTTTTCAAAGCACAAAGAAAATGCCCAAAACATTCCAGGTTATACAAATAGCAAATTTCTTAATATATACAGTCACAGGCAAACACAAGGTAAAAATCTGCACACTAATGGAAAATAGTAGCAAATACACTGCCACTTACTGCCCAGATTTGGTTTATGGGTAAATCATCTGCACATTCAGCATTTCTCTGTAATTAGTAATTGTGATTGGAAACAAGTATCTTCTCATCTGCCCATAATCTGCACAGTTTTCCTAAACCAGATGTACCCAACTTCATTAGCACAACAAGGTTTTTATCTGTTTAACATCAAGCAATGAATTAGGCGGATACACTTTGCCATTTTATACCTACTGTATTCCTAACCATAAATAAATCCATATGGTACTTCCTGCATATCCTGGTAGGACCTTGCTGTGATACAGATGCACCACCTGGTGAAACATACAGAGGTCTAATGGGTATAGCATTAAGCACATGATAATATATGGGACATATTAAATAAGAATAAACCGTGAGCTTGAACCCTTTAATGTGAACTTGATATAATGTGAACTTGATATAATGTGAACTTGAGGGGCTCTGCACAAACCCCCAACAATAGCAACAATTCAAAGAATAGCCGCACCACCAATCTGCAGAAGTAATCAGGAGTTTATTGAGCCAGACTGCACAAATCAACAACGTTTCGGACAGATGTCCTTAGTCATGTATAGTTAAACAGGCACTGACCACATCCTTAAATACCTTTACAAACCCCACTCCCAAACTCAAGTCACCTGTACACAGTACACCTATCCAAAATACTCCCATCTAGTGGTCATTACAAAACCTATACAATCATTGCATCACGTTTACACATAGCCAACATACACATATTTACATAGTACATGATTCTCATTCCATTTTTAATCCCCAAGATTACATTTCTAACATAATATCAATTTGTGTATTACAGAAAAATTGACCAGTCAAGTTCTTTATTCATTCCACCTGGAAACAACGTACCAAGTTCAAAAATCCAAAACGCCTCACATTTTTTTAAGTAATTTAATATGGTCACCCCCCCCTTGGGTGTTTAACCTGTTCTATGATTTAAAACCTAAGTTGGCTCAAACTATGACCAACTGACAAAAAATGATAGGCTACTGGGGCATCAATTTTTTTGGTCCTGTTGTTACTTCTATGCTGGATAATGCGTTCACGCACAGTGCGGGTAGTCTCCCCTACATATCCTAGCCCACAAGGGCATTTAATTAAGTAAACCGCAAAATCAGTATTACAGGTATGATGACCTCTAATATTATATTTTTTACCTGAACTTGGATGATTAAATGTTGGCCCCTTAATTAGACTATTGCAGTTAGAGCAGCCAAGACAGGGGTAGCAACCTAGATTTTTCTTACCAATGTACATCTGGGAGGACTGTTTAGAAGGACCAACATCTGCCCTTACTAAAACATCTTTCAAATGTCTCACTCTTTTATAAGCAGGCATGGGGGGATTTCTAAATTCTTGAACACCAGAGTTACACGTACCCAAGATATGCCAATGTCTACATATAATTTTAAGAACTTGTTGATTCCATGGTGAATACTGGCTCACAAATATTAATTTAGGGATTTTTGCTCTAGACTGTCCCTTCTATCTAATAATTTTTCCCTAGGAGTACTAAGGGCACTTTCTATTTCAGTCTCAATAAGTTTCAAAGGGTATCCCCTCTCCAAAAAATGATCTACTATTTCTTTTAGCCTTTTTTCTACTACTGATTCATCCGACACAATACGTCTTATACGTAGAAATTGACTCTTGGGTAAAGATCTAACAAGAGAGGGAGAATGCACACTTTTATATTATAAGAGAGTGTTGCAGTCTGTTTCTTTTCTGTGTAGATCAACTGTCAGACCAGATGCACATTTTGAAACTTTTGTATCCAGAAATACAACACTCTCTTCACTAGAAACTAATTTAAATTTAATATGACAAGTTGCTGCATTTAAGTCATTGACAAAGCTTTTTAGGGTTCCAATGTCGCCCATCCACACGCCAAACACATCGTCAATATAGCACCACCAAGTGACACCAAATGACAAAAATAAAGGATGACCATACACCAAGTATTTTTCATACACATTCATATAAATATTGGCGTATGTAGGGGCGACATTGGAACCCATAGCTGTACCTTGGAGCTGAAGGTAATACCTATAACTACACCTCAAAACAATATTTAACAGCTGTAAAATAAATTCTGACTGCAGGGGTGTACATATCAGATTCCCTCAACACTTTACCAACCGCTCCAATCCCAGCCTCATGTGTTATAGCCGTATACAATGAAGTAACGTCAAGACTAAATAGAATGCCCTTATACTTCTCAAGTTGTAAATCACGTAATTTAACTAAAAAATCCCCTGTGTCTTTAATATAAGAACTAGACAAAACAAATGGTCTTAATACTTTATCTAGATAAATAGAGACTTTAGACAATACTGAACCCATTCCCGCAACTATAGAGCGGCCAGGAGGGGTATTTAGATTTTTATGGACTTTGGGGAGTGTATACATCACAGGAGTGATGACCTCAGAATCAAGAATAAATTTCCTTATTTCATTATTAACAATTCCATTTTTAAATGCAAAACTTAACACATGATACAATTTCTTTTTTCACCTCAAAAACAGAATTTATGTTTACCTGATAAATTACTTTCTCCAACGGTGTGTCCGGTCCACGGCGTCATCCTTACTTGTGGGATATTCTCTTCCCCAACAGGAAATGGCAAAGAGCCCAGCAAAGCTGGTCACATGATCCCTCCTAGGCTCCGCCTTCCCCAGTCATTCGACCGACGTAAAGGAGGAATATTTGCATAGGAGAAATCATATGATACCGTGGTGACTGTAGTTAGAGAAATTAAATCATCAGACCTGATTAAAAAACCAGGGCGGGCCGTGGACCGGACACACCGTTGGAGAAAGTAATTTATCAGGTAAACATAAATTCTGTTTTCTCCAACATAGGTGTGTCCGGTCCACGGCGTCATCCTTACTTGTGGGAACCAATACCAAAGCTTTAGGACACGGATGATGGGAGGGAGCAAATCAGGTCACCTAGATGGAAGGCACCACGGCTTGCAAAACCTTTCTCCCAAAAATAGCCTCAGAAGAAGCAAAAGTATCAAATTTGTAAAATTTGGTAAAAGTGTGCAGTGAAGACCAAGTCGCTGCCTTACATATCTGATCAACAGAAGCCTCGTTCTTGAAGGCCCATGTGGAAGCCACAGCCCTAGTGGAGTGAGCTGTGATTCTTTCAGGAGGCTGCCGTCCGGCAGTCTCATAAGCCAATCTGATGATGCTTTTAAGCCAAAAAGAGAGAGAGGTAGAAGTTGCTTTTTGACCTCTCCTTTTACCAGAATAAACAACAAACAAGGAAGATGTTTGTCTGAAATCCTTTGTAGCCTCTAAATAAAATTTTAGAGCACGAACTACATCCAAATTGTGCAACAAACGTTCCTTCTTTGAAACTGGATTCGGACACAAAGAAGGCACAACTATCTCCTGGTTAATATTTTTATTAGAAACAACTTTCGGAAGAAAACCAGGTTTAGTACGCAAAACCACCTTATCTGCATGGAACACCAGATAAGGAGGAGAACACTGCAGAGCAGATAACTCTGAAACTCTTCTAGCAGAAGAAATTGCAACCAAAAATAAAACTTTCCAAGATAATAACTTAATATCTACGGAATGTAAGGGTTCAAACGGAACCCCTTGAAGAACTGAAAGAACTAAATTGAGACTCCAAGGAGGAGTCAAAGGTTTGTAAACAGGCTTGATTCTAACCAGAGCCTGAACAAAAGCCTGAACATCTGGCACAGCCGCCAGCTTCTTGTGAAGTAAAACAGATAAAGCAGAAATCTGTCCCTTCAAAGAACTTGCAGATAATCCTTTCTCCAAACCCTCTTGTAGAAAGGATAGAATCTTAGGAATTTTTACCCTGTTCCATGGGAATCCTTTCGATTCGCACCAACAGATATATTTCTTCCATACTTTATGGTAAATTTTCCTAGTTACAGGCTTTCTAGCCTGAATAAGAGTATCAATGACAGAATCTGAGAACCCACGCTTTGATAAAATCAAGCGTTCAATCTCCAAGCAGTGAGTTGGAGTGATGCCAGATTCGGATGTTCGAACGGACCTTGAACAAGAAGGTCCCGTCTCAAAGGTAGCTTCCATGGTGGAGCCGATGACATATTCACCAGGTCTGCATACCAAGTTCTGCGTGGCCACGCAGGAGCTATCAAGATCACCGAAGCCCTCTCTTGATTGATCCTGGCTACCAGCCTGGGAATGAGAGGAAACGGTGGGAACACATAAGCTAGGTTGAAGGTCCAGGGCGCTACTAGTGCATCTACTAGAGTCGCCTTGGGATCCCTGGATCTGGACCCGTAGCAAGGAACCTTGAAGTTCTGACGAGACGCCATCAGATCCATGTCTGGAATGCCCCATAATTGAGTTATTTGGGCAAAGATTTCCGGATGGAGTTCCCACTCCCCCGGATGAAATGTCTGACGACTCAGAAAATCCGCTTCCCAATTTTCCACTCCTGGGATGTGGATTGCAGACAAGTGGCAGGAGTGAAGCTCCGCCCATTGAATTACTTTGGTCACTTCTTCCATCGCCAGGGAACTCATTGTTCCCCCCTGATGGTTGATATATGCAACAGTCGTCATGTTGTCTGATTGAAAGCTTATGAATTTGGCCTTTGCTAGTTGAGGCCAAGCCTTGAGAGCATTGAATATCGCTCTCAGTTCCAGAATGTTTATCGGGAGAAGAGATTCTTCCCGAGACCATAGACCCTGAGCCTTCAGGTGTTTCCAGACCGCGCCCCAGCCCACCAGGCTGGCGTCGGTCGTTACAACGACCCACTCTGGTCTTCTGAAGCTCATCCCTTGGGACAGGTTGTCCAGGGTCAGCCACCAACGGAGTGAATCTCTGGTCCTCTGATCTACTTGGATCGTCGGGGACAAATCTGTATAATCCCCATTCCGTCTGAGCATGCACAGTTGCAATGGTCTTAGATGAATTTGCGCAAAAGGAACTATGTCCATTGCCGCAACCATCAAACCTATTACTTCCATGCACTGCGCTATGGAAGGAAGAAGAACAGAATGAAGTACTTGACAAGAGCTTAGAAGTTTTGATTTTCTGGCTTCTGTCAGAAAAATCTTCATTTCCAAGGAGTCTATTATTGTTCCCAAGAAGGGAACTCTTGTTGACGGGAATAGAGAACTTTTTTCTACGTTCACTTTCCACCCGTGAGATCTGAGAAAGGCTAGGACAATGTCCGTATGAGCCTTTGCTTGTGGTAGAGACGACGCTTGAATCAGTATGTCGTCCAAGTAGGGTACTACTGCAATGCCCCTTGGCCTTAGCACCGCTAGAAGGGACCCTAGTACCTTTGTGAAAATTCTTGGAGCAGTGGCTAGTCCGAATGGAAGTGCCACAAACTGGTAATGCTTGTCCAGAAAGGCGAATCTTAGGAACCGATGATGTTCCTTGTGGATAGGAATATGTAGATACGCATCCTTTAAATCCACCGTGGTCATGAATTGACCTTCCTGGATGGTAGGAAGAATTGTCCGAATGGTTTCCATCTTGAACGATGGGACCTTGAGAAATTTGTTTAGGATCTTGAGATCCAAAATTGGCCTGAATGTTCCCTCTTTTTTGGGAACTATGAACAGATTGGAGTAAAACCCCATCCCTTGTTCTCCTAATGGAACAGGATGAATCACTCCCATTTTTAACAGGTCTTCTACACAATGTAAGAATGCCTGTCTTTTTATTTGGTCTGAAGACAATAGAGACCTGTGGAACCTTCCCCTTGGGGGTAGTTCCTTGAATTCCAGGAGATAACCTTGAGAAACTATTTCTAGCGCCCAAGGATCCTGAACATCTCTTGCCCAAGCCTGAGCGAAGAGAGAGAGTCTGCCCCCCACCAGATCCGGTCCCGGATCGGGGGCCAGCATCTCATGCTGTCTTGGTAGCGGTAGCGGGCTTCTTGGCCTGCTTACCTTTGTTCCAGCCTTGCATCGGTCTCCAGGCTGGCTTGGTTTGAGAAGAATTACCCTCTTGCTTAGAGGATGTAGAATTCGAGGCTGGTCCGTTACTGCGAAAGGGACGAAAATTTGTTTTATTTTTAGCCTTAAAAGACCTATCCTGAGGAAGGGTGTGGCCCTTTCCCCCAGTGATGTCTGAAATAATCTCTTTCAAGTCAGGGCCAAACAGCGTTTTCCCCTGAAAGGGATGTTAAGCAATCTGTTCTTGGAGGACACATCCGCTGACCAAGACTTCAGCCAAAGCGCTCTGCGCGCCACAATAGCAAAACCTGAATTTTTCGCCGCTAATCTAGCTAATTGCAAAGTGGCGTCTAAGGTAAAAGAGTTAGCCAACTTAAGTGCTTGAACTCTGTCCATAACCTCTTCATAAGAGGATGCTTGATTGAGCGACTTTTCTAGTTCCTCGAACCAGAAACACGCTGCTGTAGTGACAGGAACAATGCATGAAATTGGTTGTAGAAGGTAACCTTGCTGAACAAACATCTTTTTAAGCAAACCCTCTAATTTTTTATCCATAGGATCTTTGAAAGCACAACTATCTTCTATAGGGATAGTGGTGCGTTTGTTTAGAGTAGAAACCGCCCCCTCGACCTTGGGGACTGTCTGCCATAAGTCCTTCCTGGGGTCGACCATAGGAAATAATTTCTTAAATATAGGGGGAGGGACAAAAGGTATGCCGGGCCTTTCCCATTCTTTATTTACAATGTCCGCCACCCGCTTGGGTATAGGAAAAGCTTCGGGGGGCACCGGGACCTCTAGGAACCTGTCCATCTTACATAATTTCTCTGGAATGACCAAATTGTCACAATCATCCAGAGTAGATAACACCTCCTTAAGCAGAGCGCGGAGATGTTCCAATTTAAATTTAAATGTAATAACGTCAGGTTCAGCTTGTTGAGAATTTTTTCCTGAATCTGAAATTTCTCCCTCAGACAAAACCTCCCTAGCCCCTTCAGACTGGTGTAAGGGCATGTCAGAACCATTATCATCAGCGTCCTCATGCTCTTCAGTATCTAAAACAGAGCAGTCGCGCTTTCGCTGATAAGTGGGCATTTTAGCCAAAATGTTTTTAATAGAATTATCCATTACAGCCGTTAATTGTTGCATAGTAAGGAGGATTGGCGCACTAGATTCACTAGGGACCTCCTGAGTGGGCAAGACTGGTGTAGACATAGAAGGAGATGATGCAGTACCATGCTTACTCCCCTCACTTAAGGAATCATTTTGGGCAACATTATTATCAGTGGCATCATTGTCCCTACTTTGTTTGTCACATTCATCACATATATTTAAATGGAGAGGAACCTTGGCTTCCGAACATACAGAACATCGTCTATCTGATAGTTCAGACATGTTAATAGGCATAAACTTGATAACAAAGCACAAAAAACGTTTTAAAATAAAACCGTTACTGTCTCTTTAAATTTTAAACTGAACACACTTTTTTACTGAATATACGCAAAAGTATGAAGGAAATGTTCAAAATTCACCAAAATTTCACCACAGTGTCATAAAGCCTTAAAAGTATTGCACACCAAATTTGAAAGCTTTAACTCTTAAAATAAGAGCAGTTTTTACATTTAACCCCTATACAGTCCCTGGTATCTGCTTTGCTGAGACCCAACCAAGCCCAGAGGGGAATACGATACCAAATGACGCCTTCAATAAGCTTTTTCAGTGGATCTGAGCTCCTCACACATGCATCTGCATGCCTTGCTTCTCAAAAACAACTGTGGCGCGAAAATGAGGCTCTGCCTATGACTAGAAAAGGCCCCCAGTGAAAAAGGTGTCCAATACAGTGCCTGCCATTTTTTTAATAAAATTCCCAAGATTAAAATAACTCTCCAAAGTTATAAACCATTAAATATGCTTATAAAGTAATCGTTTTGGCCCAGAAAAATGTCTACCAGTCTTTAAAGCCCTTGTGAAGCCCTTTTATTCTTATATTGAAAATTAAGAAAATGGCTTACCGGATCCCATAGGGAAAATGACAGCTTCCAGCATTACCAAGTCTTGTTAAAAAAGTGTCATACCTCAAGCAGCCAAAGTCTGCTCACTGTTTCCCCCAACTGAAGTTAATTCCTCTCAACAGTCCTGTGTGGAAACAGCCATCGATTTTAGTAACGGTTGCTAAAATCATTTTCCTCTTACAAACAGAAATCTTCATCTCTTTTCTGTTTCAGAGTAAATAGTACATACCAGCACTATTTTAAAATAACAAACTCTTGATAGAAGAATAAAAACTACATTTAAACACCAAAAAACTCTGAGCCATCTCCGTGGAGATGTTGCCTGTGCAACGGCAAAGAGAATGACTGGGGAAGGCGGAGCCTAGGAGGGATCATGTGACCAGCTTTGCTGGGCTCTTTGCCATTTCCTGTTGGGGAAGAGAATATCCCACAAGTAAGGATGACGCCGTGGACCGGACACACCTATGTTGGAGAAAAAGGGATTATAAACCAATGGTTTATAGACCTCTAGATCTGATAATTTCGTCTTGATTTCATGAACATAGTACCGCCTATCAAGTAGGACAATCGCCCCACCCTTGCCCGCTCCCTTCACAACCAACTGATTATTTTATCTTCAGTTGTGAAATTCCTATCATGTTTATACCGGTTTTTATGGGACACAGTACATTTACCCAAAGCCTTAATATCCTTCTCAACAAACTGGATATACGTTTGTACCCCAGGGTTTACCTGCATAGGTGTAAAAACACTTTTATTTGTTAGACCTAGTGTGTTCAAACTTAATGCTTTGTTTGGTACATTTACCTCATTACACATTACCCATAGCACTGTCAGGTATATATATTGGCTATGAGTAAATGTGATGCAATGATTGTATAGGTTTTGTAATGACCCCTAGATGGGAGTATTTTGGATAGGTGTACTGTGTACAGGTGACATGCGTTTGGGGGTGGGGTTTGTATAGGTATTTAAGGATGTGGTCAGTGCCTGTTTAACTATACATGACTAAGGACATCTGTCCGAAACGTTGTTGTTTTGTGCAGTCTGGCTCAATAAACTCCTGATTACTTCTGCAGATTGGTGGTGCGGCTATTCTTTGAATTGTTGCTATTGTTGGGGGTTTGTGTAGAGCCCTCTTAGTTTGCACACTGTGCGTGTCCCAGGTGCTGGAATTCTGGAACATTATTTATCTGTATACAGATGCCAGGCTGCTTTTGGGTATGTATTTATCTGTATACAGCTGCCAGGCTGCTTTTGGGTATGTATTTATCTGTATACAGATGCCAGGCTGCTTTTGGGTATGTATTTATCTGTATACAGATGCCAGGCTGCTTTTGAGTATGTATTTATCTGTATACAGATGCCAAGGTGCTATGTTGGGTATGTATTTATCTGTATACAGATGCCACGCTGCTATGTTGGATATGTATTTATCTGTATACAGATGTCAGGCTGCAATGTTGGATACCAGGGTGCTATGTTGGGTATGCATTTATCTGTATGCAGATGCCAGGCTGCTATGTTGGTTATGTATTTATCTGTATACAGATGCCAGGCTGCTATGTTGGGTATGTATTTATCTGTATACAGATGTCAGGTTGCAATGTTGGGTATGTATTTATCTGTATACAGGCACCAGGGTGCTATGTTGGGTATGTATTTATCTGTATACAGATGTCAGGGTGCTATGTTCGTTATGTATTTATTTGTAACCAGATGCCAGGCTGCTATGTTGGTTATGTATTTATCTGTATACAGATGCCAGTCTGCTATGTTGGGTATGTATTTATCTGTATACAGATGCCAGTCTGCTATGTTGGGTATGTATTTATCTGTATACAGATGCCAGTCTGCTATGTTGGGTATGTATTTATCTGTATACAGATGCCAGTCTGCTATGTTGGGTATGTATTTATCTGTATACAGATGCCAGGCTACTATGTTGGTTATGTATTTATCTGTATACAGGCACCAGGGTGCTATGTTGGGTATGTATTTATCTGTATACAGATGTCAGGCTGCTATGTTGGTTATGTATTTATCTGTATGCAGATGCCAGGCTACTATGTTGGTTATGTATTTATCTGTATACATATGCCAGGCTACTATGTTGAGCATGTATTTATCTTTATACAGATGCCAGATTGCTTTTGGGTATGTATTTATCTGTATACAGATACCAGACTGCTATGTTGGGTATGTATTTATCTGTATACAGATGCCAGGCTGCTATGTTGGGTATGTATTTATCTGTATACAGATGTCAGGTTGCTATGTTGGGTATGAATTTATCTGTATACAGATGCCAGGCTGCTATGTTGGGTATGCACTTATCTGTATACAGATGCTAGGCTGCTATGTTGGTTATGTAGTTATCTGTATAAAGACACCAGGGTGCTATAATGGGGAGGTATTTAGCCATATACAGATGCCAGATTGCTATGCGGGGGGGGGGGGGGAGACATATACAATCACTTGACACATATCTGGAATAATTTACATATAGGAATAACTTAAAGGACAAGTCAACACATTAGATGCATAATCAACAAATGCAAGATAACAAGACAATGCAATATCACTTGGTCTGAACTTCAAATGAGTAGCATATACGTATAGTCTGTGAATTCTTGCACATGCTCAGTAGGATCTGGTGACTCAAAAATTGTAAATATAAAAGACTGTGCACATTTTTTTTAATGGAAGTAAATTGGAAAGTTGTTTAAAATTACATGCTGTATGTGAATCATGAAAATTTAATTTAACCTGAGTGTCCCTTTAAAGGGACACAAGACCCATGTATTTATTTTATGAATCAGACAGAACATATTTTAAACAGCTTTCCAATTTACTTATATTATCAGATTTGTTTTATACTCTTGATGTCATTTGTTGAAAGATCACTGTACTACTAGGAGCTAGCTGACCACATCTGGTGAATCAAACTCAAGAGGTATATATGATATGTAAAGCCCCCAATCAGCAGCTAGCTCCCAGTAGTGCTTTGCTGCTCCTGAGCCTACCTATGTATGCTTTTCAACAAATGATATCAAGAGAAAAATGCAAATTGGGAAATAGAAGTAAATTGGAAGATTGTTATTTAGATGGCTCATGCAATTTTAACAAAAGAAAATATATGGCGGTCATGCCCCTTTAAGGGTGCGATTACTTTGGCAGGTCAGATACACTTATCATGGAAACTCTATAACTGATAACTGAAATAGTGTCCTGGGTTGAACTTCCTCTGCCAGTAACCTGTGTTAACCCTTCAGCTGCCACTGCCACGAAAGAGAACTGCGGCCCTGTGCCAGCCAAAGGGTTAAATTATATACTAAAATCCTAAAGTCTAGCTTACACTAAATGATTGACCTTATTACTATGGGAATTAACTAAAATTGTTTTATTACAAGTTCATCTGTAGTGGTGACCGGGCAGCGCGACTATAGATCGCTTGTGGATTATGTCATACAAATTAGTAGTGGTGACCGGGCAGCACGACTACAGATCGCTTGTGGATTATGTCATACAAATTAGTAGTGGTGACCGGGCAGCACGACTACAGATCGCTTGTGGATTATGTCATACAAATTAGTAGTGGTGACCGGGCAGCGCGACTACAGATCGCTTGTGGATTATGTCATACAAATTAGTAGTGGTGACCGGGCAGCACGACTACAGATCGCTTGTGGATTATGTCATACAAATTAGTAGTGGTGACCGGGAAGCACGACTACAGATCGCTTGTGGATTATGTCATACAAATTAGTAGTGGTGACCGGGCAGCGCGACTACAGATCGCTTGTGGATAATGTTATACAAATTAGTAGTGGTGACCGGGCAGCACGACTACAGATTGCTTGTGAATTATGTCATACAAATTAGTAGTGGTGACCGGGCAGCGCGACTACAGATCGCTTGTTGATTATGTCATACAAATTAGTAGTGGTGAACACCTAGCGCATGCTGAGGAGGGACACTTACGCTTTGGAGTGTTGACACCTATTGAAATATAGATATAGGAAAAGTACCAAAGAGCCTAACCTGGTGGAGGCTGGGTCTAATGAGTAAAATGTGTGTCAGTGTATTACATCAATAGTTCAAATGTATTGAACAAATTCCAAACATTAGAATGGAAACATTCAAACTGAAATTAAAAACATGGATCCATGTGGATTTAACCCCTTAAGGACAAGGCCATTTTTCAATTTCTTTCCCTGAAGGACCAGGGTTATTTTTACATTTCTGTGGTGTTTGTGTTTAGCTGTAATTTTCCTCTTACTCATTTACTGTACCCACACACATTATATACCGTTTATCTTGCCATTAAATGGACTTTCTAAACATACCATTATTTTCATCATAGGACCCCTTAACGCAGCCAATCGGATTAAACTTCAATCCGATTGGCTGATTAAATCAATCAATCGGATTTTACCTACCTTAATTCCGATTGGCTGATAGAATCCTATCAGCCAATCGGAATTCAAGGGACGCCATTTAAAGGAATCTTCATTCGTCGTTAGTCGTCGGGAAGAAGAGGATGCTCCGCATCAGATGGATGAAGATAGAAGATGCCGCTTGGATGAAGACTTCTGCTGGATGGAGGACCTCTTCTGCCCCGATCGGATGAAGACTTCTGCCGGTCCGGATGTCCTCTTCTGCCCCATCGGATGCACACTTCTGGACGGATCGGATGACCAGTGGTGCCCAGCTGGGTGAAGACGGCTCAAGGTAGGGTGATCTTCAATGGGGTAGTGTTAGGTTTATTTAAGGGGGGATTGGGTGGGATTTAGAGTAGGGGTGTGTGGGTGGTGGGGGTCTTGTATTTTTCTTTTACAGGTAAAAGAGATGATTACTTTGGAGCAATGCCCCGCAAAAAGCACTTTTAAGGGCTGGTAAAAGAGCTGATTACTTTTGTAATTTAGTATAGGGTAGGGAATTTTATTATTTTGGGGGGCTTTTTTATTTTATTAGGGGGTTTAGATTAGGTGTAATTAGATTAAAATTCTTGTAATATTTTTTTATTTTTTGTAATTTAGTGTTTTTTTTTTGTAATATAGTTTAGTTTATTTAATTATATTTTAGTTTAGATAATTGTAGGTAATTTATTTAATTAATTTATTGATAGTGTAGTGTTAGGTGTATTTGTAACTTAGGTTAGGATTTATTTTACAGGTAATTTTGTAATTATTTTAACTAGGTAGCTATTAAATGGTTATTAACTATTTAATAGCTATTCTACCTAGTTAAAATAAATACAAAGTTGCCTGTAAAATAAATATAAATCCTAAAATAGCTACAATGTAATTATTAGTTATTTTGTAGCTATATTAGGGTTTATTTTATAGGTAAGTATTTAGTTTTAAATAGGATTAATTTATTTAATTATGGTAATTTTATTTCGTTTTATTTAAATTATATTTAATTTAGGGGGGTGTTAGGGTTACGCTTAGGTTTAGGGGTTAATAACTTTATAATAGTAGCGGCGATGTTGGGGGCGGGAGATTAGGAGTTAATAATTGTAGGTAGGTGGCGGCGATGTTAGGGAGGGCAGATTAGGGGTTAATAAAATTTATTATAGTGTTTGCGATGCAGGAGTGCGGTGGTTTAGGGGTTAATACATTTATTATAGTGGCGGCGATGTCCGGTCGGCAGATTAGGGGTTAATAAGTGTAGGTAGGTGGCGGCGACGTTGATGGCGGCAGATTAGGGGTTAATAAATATAATATAGGTGTCAGCGATGTTGGGGGCAGCAGATTAGGGGTTCATAGGGATAATGTAGGTGGCGGCGGTGTCCGGAGCGGCAGGTTAGGGGTTAATAATATAATGTAGGTGTCAGCGATAGCGGGGGCGGCAGATTAGGGGTTAATAAGTGTAAGGTTAGGGGTGTTTAGACTTGGGGTTCATGTTAGGGTGTTAAGTGTAGACTCAGAAAGTGTTTCCCCATAGGAAACAATGGGGCTGCTTTAAGAGCTGAACGCTGCTTTTTTGCAGCCAGCTCAGCTCCATTGTATCCTATGGGGAAATTGTGCATGAGCACGTTTTTCCAGCTTACCGCTACGGTAAGCAACGCTGGTATTGAGGTGAGAAGTGGAGCTAAATTTTGCTCAACGCTCACTTTTCTGAGGCTAACGCAGCCATTCAGAAAACTTGTAATACCAGCGCTGTTTAAAGTAAGCGCTGGAAAAAAAAGGCTCGCTAGCAACGCAAGTTTTTACCGTCAAAACTCGTAATCTAGGCAATAGTGTTTGTTTTTGTAACTTAGTGGGGGTTTTTCTGTAATTTAGTAATTTGTAATAAGGTTAAATAGTATATTTAAATAATTTGAGTAGGGTTAGGGTTTTTTAATATGTAATTTAGTTAATTTAATTGGTAGTTTAATTTAATTGTAGTTTAATAGTTAGGGTAGGTTAATTAATATTTTAAAATAGTTTTTTCTAATTCTACAGGTAAGTTTGAATTTATTTGAAGATAGAGATGTTGTAATTTTAATTTAAAGTTAGCGGCTTGTTAGGTTTAGGGTTTAATAGCTTAATTTAGTTTATGGTGATGTGGGGGGGCTGACGGTTTAGGGGTTAATAGGTTTAGTTAGTGGTAGTGATGTGGGAGGACAGAGGTTTAGGGGTTAATACAATTATTTAGATATCTACAGATAGTGCGTGACCTGAGGAGCCATCAGTACAAAAGAACTAACAGATATCTACAGATAGTACCTGATCTGAGGAGCAGTCAGTACAAAAGAACTAACAGATATCTACAGATAGTACCTGATCTGAGGAGCAGTCAGTACAAAAGAACTAACAGATATCTACAGATAGTACCTGATCTGAGGAGCAGTCAGTACAAAAGAACTAACAGATATCTACAGATAGTGCCTGATCTAAGGAGCCATCAGTACAAAAGAACTAACAGATATCTACAGATAGTACCTGATCTGAGGAGCAGTCAGTACAAAAGAACTAACAGATATCTACAGATAGTGCCTGATCTAAGGAGCAGTCAGTACAAAAGAACTAACAGATATCTACAGATAGTGCCTGATCTGAGGAGCAGTAAGTACAAAAGAACTAACAGATATCTACAGATAGTGCGTGATCTGAGGAGAAGTTGGTACAAAAGAACTAACAGATATCTACAGATAGTGCCTGATCTGAGGAGCAGTCAGTACAAAAGAACTAACAGATATCTACAGATAGTGTGTGATCTGAGGAGCAGTCAGTACAAAAGAACTAACAGATATCTACAGATAGTACCTGATCTGAGGAGCAGTCAGTACAAAAGAACTAACAGATATCTACAGATAGTGCGTGATCTGAGGAGAAGTCAGTACAAAAGAACTAACAGATATCTACAGATAGTGCCTGATCTGAGGAGCAGTCAGTACAAAAGAACTAACAGATATCTACAGATAGTGCCTGATCTGAGGAGCAGTCAGTACAAAAGAACTAACAGATATCTACAGATAGTACCTGATCTGAGGAGCAGTCAGTACAAAAGAACTAACAGATATCTACAGATAGTACCTGATCTGAGGAGCAATCAGTACAAAAGAACTAACAGATATCTACAGATAGTGCGTGATCTGAGGAGAAGTCGGTACAAAAGAACTAACAGATATCTACAGATAGTACCTGATCTGAGGAGCAGTCAGTACAAATAACTAACGGATATCTACAGATAGTGCCTGATCTGAGGAGCAGTCAGTACAAAAGAACTAACAGATATCTACAGATAGTACCTGATCTGAGGAGCAGTCAGTACAAAAGAACTAACAGATATCTACAGATAGTACCTGATCTGAGGAGCAGTCAGTACAAAAGAACTAACAGATATCTACAGATAGTACCTGATCTGAGGAGCAGTCAGTACAAAAGAACTAACAGATATCTACAGATAGTGCCTGATCTGAGGAGCAGTCAGTACAAATAACTAACGGATATCTACAGATAGTGCCTGATCTGAGGAGCAGTCAGTACAAAAGAACTAACAGATATCTACAGATAGTGCCTGATCTGAGGAGCAGTAAGTACAAAAGAACTAACAGATATCTACAGATAGTGCGTGATCTGAGGAGAAGTCGGTACAACTGACAGAACTAACAGGTATAGTTAATGGTAGTGAAGTGGGAGGACAGAGGTTTAGGGGTTTATACGTTTATTTAGTGGCGGCGGTGTCGGGGAGCAGCGGAATATTGGTTAATACATTTTATTTAGGTTGCGGTGATGTCGGGGGTGGCAGATTAGGGGTGTTTAGACTCGGGGCTTATGTTAGGGTGTTAGGTGTAAACGTAACTTGTTTTCTACCATATAAATCAATGGGATATCTTGCAGCATCGAACATAAGCGTTCGCTGCTTTCAGACTCCCATTGATTTCTATGGCATCTGTGGCCTCCAGGGTGGCGGATTGAAAGCCAGGCATGCTGGGCTGGAATATCCGCAAGAGTACCTGTTAGAAGTTTGATAACTGGGAAAAAGTGTCACAGCCAAAAATGTGTATTTGGAACATCTGTAATGACATAAGCATCATTGTGCATCGGATTAAGACGGGTGGATCGTATGTTACTTCACAAATTTCAACATTTGCCGGTCTGTAGGCTTTGATAATTAGGTCGGATCAATCTTGCAACAATTATGCTGCAGAATTCCGGCGTATTTGCGGTTGAGGCTTTGATAAATATCCCCCCTATGTGTTTAACCCATGCAAAGCAGTTAAGTACATTGTTAAAGTCCAGCCTGGGAGCAGCAGAGAACTGTTGGTCCTGAGAAGACGCTGCTGGTGAGCCTATAAGCAGTAATAGACCAATCACTTGCTGTGCTTTTTCAGGACAAGCAGTTGTCTTAACTATGTGTTTAACCCTTTGTAAAGGGGGCAGTAGTGCTTAAATGACACACTTTAACCAATTAGTGCACACACTTTAAGTTTGCAACACATTATAATATTGTTAAAAACATTGTGCTAAACACTGTTACCATATTGTGTTTAAGACACATGCACACTCCTGAGCATACCGAGATAGAAATATACTTTTCCACTTTACCTCTATTATCATATGAACTTATTTCTGTTGGGCTTGTTTGTTGCTTTGCATGACAGCATACTGAGGTAGCTCAGTAGCATGAGCCAGAAGTGTTAGCAATAATATGTGTAACACTGTTATACAATAGTGCACAAGTCACGTGCACACTCCAGTGCCTACCTCAGTATTTCAGTATGCTCTTATGGAAAGAAGAGAAGTTTCAACAAAGAAGAATAAAATAACTCAGGAAGGTGGCTACTGGTATTTTTTAAAGCCGCATGCTCTCCATGAATCATGAAAGATTAAAGGGACATTCCAGACGGAACTGGAATCCTCATGGCTGCATTTCAGTAATACACAAGTATAAGCAAGAATGCTTCTAATGAAAACTATAGCTGTCTCAAAAGCATATTTAAATATGCACCATGCACCAGCATTTTAAACACAGCACTTGCTCAGGGAGCCGAAGGTGCTTTTGTACCATCTGGTAATGACTCAATTTGTTAATTACTGACATGATATAAGCCCCACTGGTGCTCTGAGCAGCTGTAGTATTTAAAATGCTGGTGCACTGAGAATATCTAGCTATGCTTCACATGCACGTGCACAGAAGAATGCTTACACTAAAACAGTGATAAGGTTTAATAGAACCATTTTTGCTAATACATTTATATTGTAAATATGTTTCTATTGAAATACTTCATTCATCTGTGTGCAGTTACATTTTGACCGAAATGTCCCTTTAGTTTTGACTTTATTGTCCTCAAGCTAAGGCTATTGATGCTATTTGTATAACATCAATAGATGAGAATATTCCTGGTTCACATTTGTGACCATGCACCTGAGAAACATGAAAACGTTAAAGGTCCAACCAACATCTCACGCTTTACAGATTATCAACAAATCCAATAGTTTGACAGCCCTGGAAGGAAAAGTAGCTAAGAAATGACTGAGAATGATTAGAGGCTCTCAGTTCACCCAGATCATTATTAGTGCAGGAAAAGCACAGGATGTGCTTACAACACCAGCAAGAAAATGACATCAATTCTCTGCAAATGAGGAGGAATGGCTGAATTCCTCAGTTCATCTTTGGCCGGCTGTCAGTAGTAAGATTTGGTGAAGGAGCTGGGAAAATATTTAGTAAAAATGACTCAGTCAGATTCCAAACAGTGGAAAATGTTTGTATTTAGTTTGCAGGACATATCAGCATAAGAATGGTTCCACTAGTCATGAGTCTGCAGAACAACAATGCAGCTCAGCGAGTAAAGAAGGTAACGCACTACAGATAGTGCATGATCTGAGAAGCAGTCCGTACAAAAGAACTAACAGATATCTACAGATAGTGCATGATCTGAGGAGCAGTCAGTACAAAGAACTAACAGATATCTACAGATAGTGCGTGATCTGAGGAGCAGTCAGTACAAAAGAACTAACAGATATCTACAGATAGTGCGTGATCTGAGGAGCAGTCAGTACAAAAGAACTAACAGATATCTACAGATAGTGCCTGATCTGAGGAGAAGTCAGTACAAAAGAACTAACAGATATCTACAGATAGTGCATGATCTGAGGAGCAGTCAGTACAAAGAACTAACAGATATCTACAGATAGTGCGTGATCTGAGGAGCAGTCAGTACAAAAGAACTAACAGATATCTACAGATAGTGCGTGATCTGAGGAGCAGTCAGTACAAAAGAACTAACAGATATCTACAGATAGTGCCTGATCTGAGGAGAAGTCAGTACAAAAGAACTAACAGATATCTACAGATAGTGCATGATCTGAGAAGCAGTCAGTACAAAAGAACTAACAGATATCTACAGATAGTGCGTGATCTGAGGAGCAGTCAGTACAAAAGAACTAACAGATATCTACAGATAGTGCGTGATCTGAGGAGCAGTCAGTACAAAAGAACTAACAGATATCTACAGATAGTGCCTGATCTGAGAAGTCAGTACAAAAGAACTAACAGATATCTACAGATAGTGCATGATCTGAGAAGCAGTCAGTACAACGAACTAACAGATATCTACAGATAGTGCATGATCTGAGAAGCAGTCAGTACAAAAGAACTAACAGATATCTACAGATAGTGCCTGATCTGAGGAGCAGTCAGTACAAATAACTAACGGATATCTACAGATAGTGCCTGATCTGAGAAGCAGTCAGTACAAAAGAACTAACAGATATCTACAGATAGTGCCTGATCTGAGGAGCAGTCAGTACAAAAAACTAACAGATATCTACAGATAGTTCCTGATCTGATAAGTCAGTACAAAGAACTAACAGATATCTACAGATAGTGTGTGACCTGAGGAGCAGTCAGTACAAAAGAACTAACAGATATCTACAAATACTGCCTGATCTGAGCAGCAGTCAGTACAAAAGAACTAACAGATATCTACAGATAGTGCCTGATCTGAGGAGCAGTCAGTACAAAAGAACTAACAGATATCTACAGATAGTACCTGATCTGGGGAGCAGTCAGTACAAAAGAACTAACAGATATCTACAGATAGTACCTGATCTGAGGAGCAGTCAGTACAAAAGAACTAACAGATATCTACAGATAGTGCATGATCTGAGGAGAAGTCAGTACAAAGAACTAACAGATATCTACAGATAGTACCTGATCTGAGGAGCAGTAAGTACAAAAGAACTAACAGATATCTACAGATAGTACCTGATCTGAGGAGCAGTCAGTACAAAAGAACTAACAGATATCTACAGATAGTGCCTGATCTGAGGAGCAGACAGTACAAAAGAACTAACAGATATCTACAGATAGTGTGTGACCTGAGGAGCAGTCAGTACAAAGAACTAACAGATATCTATAGATAGTGCATGACCTGAGGAGCAGTCAGTACAAAAGAACTAACTGATATCTACAGATAGTGCCTGATCTGAGGAGAAGTCAGTACAAAAGAACTAACAGATATCTACAGATAGTGCCTGATCTGAGGAGCAGTCAGTACAAAAGAACTAACAGATATCTACAGATAGTACCTGATCTGAGGAGCAGTCAGTACAAAAGAACTGACAGATATCTACAGATAGTACCTGATCTGAGGAGCAGTCAGTACAAAAGAACTAACAGATATCTACAGATAGTGTGTGATCTGAGGAGCAGACAGTACAAAAGAACTAACAGATATCTACAGATAGTGTGTGACCTGAGGAGCAGTCAGTACAAAGAACTAACAGATATCTACAGATACTGCCTGATCTGAGGAGCAGTCAGTACAAAAGAACTAACAGATATCTACAGATAGTACCTGATCTGAGGAGCAGTCAGTACAAAAGAACTAACAGATATCTACAGATAGTACCTGATCTGAGGAGCAGTCAGTACAAAAGAACTAACAGATATCTACAGATAGTACCTGATCTGAGGAGCAGTCAGTACAAAAGAACTAACTGATATCTACAGATAGTGCCTGATCTGAGGAGAAGTCAGTACAAAAGAACTAACAGATATCTACAGATAGTACCTGATCTGAGGAGCAGTCAGTACAAAAGAACTAACAGATATCTACAGATAGTACCTGATCTGAGGAGCAGTCAGTACAAAAGAACTAACAGATATCTACAGATAGTACCTGATCTGAGGAGCAGTCAGTACAAAAGAACTAACAGATATCTACAGATAGTACCTGATCTGAGGAGCAGTCAGTACAAAAGAACTAACAGATATCTACAGATAGTACCTGATCTGAGGAGCAGTCAGTACAAAAGAACTAACAGATATCTACAGATAGTACCTGATCTGAGGAGCAGTCAGTACAAAAGAACTAACAGATATCTACAGATAGTGCGTGATCTGAGGAGCAGACAGTACAAAAGAACTAACAGATATCTACAGATACTGCCTGATCTGAGGAGCAGTCAATACAAAAGAACTAACAGATATCTATAGATAGTGCTTGACCTGAGGAGCAGTCAGTACAAAAGAACTAACAGATATCTATAGATAGTGCCTGATCTGAGGAGCAGTCAGTACAAAAGAACTAACAGAAATTGTGCCACAGTTCAAGAAATATTTATTTATTCATCAAATACATAAATACACAGTAGGCGGCTATATACCCAGATCAGATATATGGCTCTACTGCCCCTGTATTTCATCTAGATGCCTATGTAAGGTGTGATATCAAATGCATGGCCCCTGCAGATGTAATATATCAGAGATGATATAAGCAGCGGATTCTGCTATCTACCCCCGTAGTTTCCGGTTAGCCGGAAACAGAAGTTAAAGGGACATGAAACCCAAATTTTTACTTTCAAGAGTCAGATAGAAAATACAATTTTAAACAACATTACAATTTACTTCTATTATTTTATTTGCTTAATTCTTCAGATACCTTTTGTTGAAGAAATAGCCATGCACATGGATGAGCCAATCACACGAGGCCTCTGTGTGCAGCAAACAATCAGCAGTTGTTGAGCCTATTTAGATATGCTTTTCAACAACGGATATTAAGAGAAATAAGCAAATTAGATAATAGAAGTAAATTGGAAAGTTGTTTAAAATTGCATGATCTTTCTAAATCACGAAAGAAAAAAAATTGGTTATCATGTCCTTTTAAGAAGCAGAAGTCGTAAGACAGCTGCTTCTTAACTTCTCCGCCACCTTTTAGGTGGCAGACTGCAATCATCCCCATCAGATACAACCAGATGATTGAAATGCTGTCGTCATTTAGCGATTTACTATCTGTATATCTACAGATAGTTCCTGATCTGAGAAGTCAGTACAAAGAACTAACAGATATCTACAGATAGTTCCTGATCTGAGAAGTCAGTACAAAGAACTAACAGATATCTACAGATAGTTCCTGATCTGAGAAGTCAGTACAAAGAACTAACAGATATCTACAGATAGTTCCTGATCTGAGAAGTCAGTACAAAGAACTAACAGATATCTACAGATAGTTCCTGATCTGAGAAGTCAGTACAAAGAACTAACAGATATCTACAGATAGTGCCTGATCTGAGAAGTCAGTACAAAGAACTAACAAATATCTACAGATAGTTCTTTGTACTGACTTCTCAGATCAGGAACTATCTGTAGATATCTGTTAGTTCTTTGTACTGACTTCTCAGATCAGGAACTAACAGATATCTACAGATAGTTCCTGATCTGAGAAGTCAGTACAAAGAACTAACAGATATCTACAGATAGTTCCTGATCTGAGAAGTCAGTACAAAGAACTAACAGATATCTACAGATAGTTCCTGATCTGAGAAGTCAGTACAAAGAACTAACAGATATCTACAGATAGTGCCTGATCTGAGAAGTCAGTACAAAGAACTAACAGATATCTACAGATAGTTCTTTGTACTGACTTCTCAGATCAGGAACTATCTGTAGATATCTGTTAGTTCTTTGTACTGACTTCTCAGATCAGGCACTATCTGTAGATATCTGTTAGTTCTTTGTACTGACTGCTTCTCAGATCAGGAACTAACAGATATCTACAGATAGTGCCTGATCTGAGGAGCAGTCAGGCTCGCCGGAAAAATGGAAGTTATGAAGAAGCGGTCTAAAGACCGCTGCTCCAATTAGCTGCAAATCTGCAACGGGCGTCATTGCACCAGCAGATCACAAGAACTGCTGGTGAAATGATAAATGCCAACAGCATATGGATTATGTAACATCTTTGTCTCTCATTACAAAGCTAAGGGACAATATTATTGCTCCAAATTTGGTGCACTAATAGATATAGGGATAACAATGCAATAAATACATAATATAGCTAACTTCCATTTTTTGTATAAATCTATTTGCGCCATGTTTAATGCATGTAATACAAGTCCCACTCTCCACTTCGCATGAAATTTGACGATACACTTTCCGCACCAAATTTGACGCAATACTCAAAAACTCCTAAATAACCCACAAACTAGTAAAGGTTTCTACAACTTCTTATTGGTAAATACATAATCATGTGAATAATGAAATCAGGCAATCTGATTCAAATACACATTAAAAAATGATCACTAATGAATCAGATTGCTCGATACTTGAGTCATTGATCACTCAATAGAACTTGTAAGTGCCATTTGTTACATTGTGTATTATACTTTGTATGTATATGTGAAATTAGTATTAGGGGCCTATTTATGAAAAGTCTGTCCGACATGATCCGATCAGCGGATCAGGTCCGACAGACATCACTGAATGCGTAGAGCAATACGCTCTCTGCATTCAGCATTGCACCAGCAGCTCTGGTGAACTGCTGGTGCAATACCGCCCCCTGCAGATACACGGCCAATTGGCCGCTAGCAGGGGGTGTCAATCAACCCAATCGTATTCGATCCGGTTGATTTCCTGTGATGTCTGTCCGCCTCCTCAGAGCAGGCGGACAGGTTATGGAGCAGCTGTCTATAGACCACTGCTTCATAACTGTTTTTTCTGGCGAGTCTGAAGGCTCGCCAGTAACACGGCCCCTCAAGCACCATATGGAGCTTGATAAATGGGCCCCCCAGAGTTGATGACATTAGGACACACAGTGTAATATTTATGACAATGATTTTAATAATTGAATGATATTTGATTCAATATAATCTTAAGATGATAGGTCAAAGGGATAGTCTACCTAACATTAAACTTCATGAATCAGATACAGCAGAAATTAAAATCACCTCTTTACTGTCATGCAATTTTCAGTGTTTTTCTTCCTTCTCTTGAATTTCATTTTCATTAAGAAATGTCATCTTAAATGCCAGCCCATTTTTTACCACCTGTGTAGGGGTAGTGTTTCAAACTAGACTGCAATCAGAAAGGGTTACACAGGTGCGGAGAGAAAACTGGCCCAGCTCTTAAAATATCCATTGATTGCAAATAAATACATACGATACCCTGATTACATGTTATATTTGCAATTATTCTTGCTCAGAATAATTATATATTTACACTATATACATACTATGGTATAAATAAACACAGAGATATGAAAGACAACACTGTTTAGAACAAAAAAAGGAATTAGGTGACATGCAAATATGTTTGCAAAATATTTCTGACATAACACATACACACACACACATATATATATATATATATATATATATATATATATATACACACATACAGTATCTCACAAAAATGAGTGCACCTCTCACATTATTGTAAATATTTTATATCTTTTCATGTGACAACACTGAAGAAATGACACTTTGCTACAATATAAAGTAGTGAGTGTACAGCCTGTATAACAGTGTAAATGTGCTGTCCCCTCAAAATAACTCAACACACAGCTATTAATGTCTAAACTGTTGGCCACAAAAGTGAGTATACCCCTAAGTGGAAATGTCCAATTTGGGCCCAAAGTGTCAATATTTTGTGTGGCCCCAATTATTTTACAGCACTGCCTTAACCCTCTTGGGCATGGAGTTCACCAGAGCTTCACAGATTGCCATTGAAGTCCTCTTCCACTCCTTCATGACGACATCACAAAGCTGGTGGATGTTAGAGACCTTGCGTTCCCCCACCTAAGATTTGAGGATGCCCCACAGATGCTCAATAGGGTTTAGGTCTGGAGACATGCTTGGCCAGTCCATCACCTTTACCCTCAGCTTCTTTAGCAAGGCAGTGGTCATCTTGGAGGTGTGTTTGGGGTCGTTATCATGCTGGAATACTGCCCTGCAGCCCAGCCTCTGAAGGGAGGGGATCATGCTCTGCTTCAGTATGTCACAGTACATGTTGGCATTCATGGTTCCCTCAATGCACTGTAGCTTCCCAGTGCCGGCAGCACTCATGCAGGCCCAGACCATGACACTCCCACCACCATGCTTGACTGTAGGCAAGACACACTTGTCTTTGTACTCCTCACCTGGTTGCCGCCACACACGCTTGACACCATCTAAACCAAATAAGTGTTTCTTGGTCTTATCGGACCACAGAACATGATTCAAGTAATCCATGTCCTTAGTCTCCTTGTCTTCAGCCAAATGTTTGCAGGCTTTCTTGTGCATCATCTTTAGAAGAGGCTTCCTTCTGGGACGACAGCCATGCAGACCAATTTGATGCAATGTGTGGTGTATGGTCTGAGCACTGACAGGCTGACCCCTCACCCCTTCAACCTCCGCAGCAATGCTGGCAGCACTCATACGTCTATTTCCCAAAGAGAACCTCTGGATATAATGCTGAGCACATGCACTCAACTTCTTTGGTTGACCATGGAGAGGCCTGTTCTGATTGGAACCTGTCCTGTTAAACCACTGTATGGTCTTGCCCACCATGCTGCAGCTCAGTCTCAGGGTCTTGGCAATCTTCTTATAACCTAGGCCATCTTTATGTTGAGCAACAATTATTTTTTTTTAGATCCTCAGAGAGTTCTTTGTCATGAGGTGTCATGTTGAACTTCCAGTGACCAGTATGAGAGAGTGTGAGAGTGATAACACCACATTTAACACACCTGCTCCCCATTCACACCTGAGACCTAGTAACACTGACGAGTGTTAATGAGGGAAAATGGCTAATAGATGTATGAGTGCTGCCAGCATTGTTGCAGAGGTTGCAGGGGTGGGGGGTCTGCCTGTCAGTGCTCAGACCATATGCCGCACACTGCATCAAATTGGTCTGCAAGGCTGTCGTCCCAGAAGGAAGCCTCTTCTAAAGATGGTGTCAAGCCTGTGTGGCGGCAACCAGGTGAGGAGTACAAAGACAAGTCTGTCTTGCCTACAGTCAAGCATGGTGGTGGGAATGTCATGGTCTGGGCCTGCATGAGTGCTGCCAGCACTGGGGAGCTATAGTTCATTGAGGAAACCATGAATGCCAACATGTACTGTGAGATACTGAAGCATAGCATGATCCCCTCCCTTCGGAGACTGGGCCACAGGGCAGTATTCCAACATGATAACAAATCTAAACACACCTCCAAGAAGACTGCTGCCTTGCTAAAGAAGCTGAGGGTAAAGGTGATGGACGGGCCAAGCATGTCTCCAGTCCTAAACCGTTTAGAGCATCTGTGGGGCATCCTCAAAGGGAAGTTGGGGGAGCGCAAGGTCTCTAACATCCACCAGCTCTGTGATGTTGTCATGGAGGAGTGGAAGAGGACTCCAGTGGCAACCTGTGAAGCTCTGGTGAACTCCATGCCCAAGAGGGTTATGGCAGTACTGGAAAATAATAGTGGCCACACAAAATATTGACTCTTCGGGCCCAATTTGGACATTACCACTTAGGGGTGTACTCACTTTTGTTGCCAGCGGTTTAGACATTAATGGCTGTGTGTTGAGTTATTTTGAGGAGACATCAAATTTACACTGTTATACAGGCTGTACAATCACTACATTGTAGTAAAGTATCATTTCTTCAGTGTTGACACATGAACAGATATAATAAAATATTTTCAAAAATGTGAGGGGTGCACTTTTGTGAGATACTGTATGTGCAAAGACATATATACAAATTCTAGCATTAATAATCATTTAAAAAAAAAGAATAAGAATATCATTATTTATAGAAATACAAATACACATTAGATTATGTGAAAATATCATATCAGATTTTTGTATAACAAATAAATAGAAAAAAAACTTTCTATGAGATATTATTGTTTGTTCAGATATAAATATAGCTATTTCTTGGACATTAACCGATGGAAAATAAAAGATTAGCTTTAGAGAAATGTGCTTGTTCATGGAGAGTAATGAAATGGTATAAATAAAGTTGGAAAAAACATAGATTATGCTTACCAGATAATTGCCTTTCCTTCTGTATGAGGAGAGTCCACAGCCTCATTCCTTACTTGTGGGAAATACAGAACCTGGCCACAAGGAGGAGGCAAATACACCTCAGCTAAAGGCTTAAATACCTCCCCCCACTTTCCCCAGTCATTCTGCAGAGGGAACAAGGAACAGTAGGAGAAATATCAGGGTATAAATGGTGCCAGAAGAACAAAACAAACATTTCAGTCCGACCATCGGAGAATACGGGCGGGTGCCGTGGACCCTCTTCATACAGAAGGAAAGGAAATTATCTGGTAAGCATAATTTATGTTTTCTTTCTTAATATGAGGAGAGTCCATGGCCTCATTCCTTACTTGTGGGAAACATATACCCAAGCTTTAGAGGACATTTAATGAGATAGGAGGGTAAAAGAAAGGCGGACCCTATTCTGAGGGCACCACAGCCTGCAAAAAAGCTCCCAAAAGCTGCTTAAGCTGAAGCAAAAACGTCAAACTTGTAAAATTTTGAAAAGATATGTAAGGAGGACCAGGTAGCCGCCCTACAAATCTACTCCATAGAGGCCTCATTCTTGAAGGCCCAAGAGGTAGTAGAATGAGCCTTAATCCTCTGAGGAGGCTTATGTTCCACTGTCTCATAAGCTAAGCGAATGATGCTCTTCAACCAAAAAGATAAGGAAGTAGACGAGGCCTTCTGCCCCCTACTCCTCCCAGAATAGACAACAAACAACAAAGAAGTCTGTCTAAACTCTTTGTAGTCCGAAGATAGAACTTCAGGGCCCAAACCACATCCAAGTCATGAAGTAACCGTTCCTTCGCAGAAGAAGGATTAGGACACAAAGAAGGAACCACAATCTTCTGATTAATGTTGTGATTTAAAACTACCTTAGGTAGAAACCCTAACCCAGTACGAAGAACAGCCTTATCAGCATGAATACTAGGTAAGGAGGTTCACATTGCAAGGCCGCTAACTCAGATACTCTGTGCGTCGAGGCAATAGCCAGTAGAAAAATAACCTTCCAAGACAGTAATTTGATGTCAATTGCATGCATAGGCTCAAATGGAGTCCTCTGCAGAACTTTAA
This sequence comes from Bombina bombina, assembly GCF_027579735.1. NCBI lineage: Eukaryota > Metazoa > Chordata > Amphibia > Anura > Bombinatoridae > Bombina > Bombina bombina. Next base: position 1,141,874,761 of record NC_069504.1, read on the forward strand.
GAAAAATATTTAAACTCCAAGGAGGAGCGCTAGATCTAAACACAGGCCTGATTCTAGTCAGAGCCTGAATGGAAGACTGGACATCCGGAAGCTCAGCGAGCCTCTTGTGAAGTAAAACAGATAGGGCCAAGATCTGACCCTTAAGGGAGCTAGCAGAAAGGCTCTTCTCCAGACCATCCTGGAGAAAAGAAAGAATCCTGGAGACCCTGACCTTATGCCAGGGAAATTCACGTTCCTCAGTCCAGAATAAGTAGGTCCTCCCCACCTTATGATAGATGCGATGAGTAACCGGCTCACGTGCTTGAATGAGGGTATCAATAACCCTCTCAGAAAAACCTCTCTTGGCGAGGACTAAGCGTTCAATCTCCAAGCACTCAGCCTCAGAGAATCTAGATTTTGATGAACAAAAGGACCTTGTTCCAGCAGATCCCTGTGACAAGGTAACCTCCATGGAGGAGATGAGGACATCCCCACCAGATCCGCAAACTACATCCTTCGAGGCCACGATGGAGCAATCAGTATTACTGATGCCTGCTTGATGCGGGCCACTACACGAGGTAGAAGTGGTAACGGCGGAAAAATGAAAATCAGATTGAACCTCCAAGGCACTGCTAATGCATCTATTAGCTCCGCCTGAGGATCCCTGGACCGCGACCCATATCTGGATAGCTTGGAATTGAGCCGGGATGCCATGAGATCTATATCTGGTGTCCCCCATCTGCTGCAAATATCCGCAAACACCTCGGGATGGAGAGACTATTCCCCCGGATGAAAGGTTTGTCTGCTGAGGAAATTAGCCTACCAGTTGTCCCCACCCGGAATGTGGATCGCTGATAGAGAGCAGCTGTGGGCCTTTCCCATCGCTCTGTATCTGCTGCACCTCTCTGCGAGTCCTTTCATTGGCTTCCCATTCACAGCAGAATTAAATTCGAAATTCTCACCCTTACATACAAAGCTCTCACCAACGCTGCTCCCCTCTACCTATCCTCTCTATTAAACAAGTATACTCCAGCCCACCTACTAAGATCCAACAATGACCTGCTCATTGCATCCGGGACTATCACCTCCTCTCGTGCTAGACTGCAGGACTTCTGTCGTGCAGCACCTACCCTCTGGAACACTCTCCCTTGTGCTGTCAGGCTTTGCCCTAATATTTCTTCCTTTAAAAGCTAGTTACAGCAAACATGAAAAGGCACCCGGTCTCAAGACTTATTTCAAAGGTAAAAGCAAATCCAAACTCTCAGTGATAAAAGCAAGCAGGAAGTTTATTCAGCAATACAGCTCCATAACTGTTCCATAATCAACGGCATCCATAAAGGAAGGTACACTTTTAGCAAAGGTCAAACATGTTTCTTATGCACAAGATACTGAACTTTCTCAATGACCACTTTAAATGCTCCCTGAAGACTTTTCTGTTCAGGGAAGCCTACCACCCAACTCAATAATAAATTAATTTCACTTACCTAACATTTCCCTTATCTAACTCTGCATTAACATCTTTCTCAATCTTGCAGTCCTCACCTCCTGTTTCTCAACCTCCTACCCTTCTGTAAGTTCCCACGGGAATAGGACCCTCAATTCCTCCTGTATGAGTTTGTAAATTTTGAACGGTCTTTTGCAAGTTTTATATCATTGTTTTATTTAAATGAATTGTTTCCATGGACAGCGCTGCGGAATATGTTGGCGCTTCATAAATAAAGTATAATAATAATAATAATAAAATGCAGGACACCATGAGACCAACTACCTCCATACACCGAGCCACAGAGGGCCTCAGGGAGGTCTGGAGGGCAAGTCAAGCGGAAGTTAGTTTGCAACGTCTCTGGTCTGTAAGAAATATTTTTATGGATATGGAGTCTATTATAGTACCCAGGAATTTCACCCTAAGTTTATCTTCCATCCATAAGATCGAAGGAGAAAAATAAGTGCTTTCGAATGGTCTGCTGCCAGATGACAGGATGGTGCTTGAACCAGAATATCTTCCAAGTATGGTGCTACTGCTATACCTCTGGTTCTGGCCACTGCAAGCAGAGCACCTAGAACCTTCGTAAAAACTCTTGGAGCAGTAGCTAGACCAAACAGAAGTGCAATAAACTGGGAGTGCTGATCCAGGAACAGAATCGGTAGGAACTGGAAGTGTTCCTTGTGTATGGGGATGTGAAGGTAAGCATATTTTAGATCTATTGTGGTCATGAACTGTCCTTCTTGTACTAAGGGAAGGATGGACCTTATTGTCTCCATCTTGAACGAGGGAACAGATAGGAATTTGTTTAAGCACTTTAGGTCCAGAATTGGGCGAAAAGTTCCCTCCTTCTTTGGGACCACAAAAATATTTGAGTAGTGTCCCAGACCTCTTTCTGCAAGAGGCACCGGGACAATGACTCCCAGGGAGAAGAGATCACTCACACACCCTAAAAAGGCCTCTCTTTTTTCTGGTCTTGAAGACAGGTTTGACAAGATGAATCTGCCCTTGGGTGGATGAGACGTGAAACCTATCCTGTATCCCTGAGCGATGACCTCCAGGAGCCACAGGTCTTGCATGTCCCCAAACCAAGCTTCTGAAAAGAGTGACAGTCTGCCCCCTACCAGATCGAGAGCCGGATCGGGAGGCTGGCCCTTCATGCCGACTTGGTCTCTGCAGGCTTCTTGTTCTGCTTGGATTTATTTCAGGACTGAGACGGTTTCCAAGATCCCTTGGATTGTTCAGGTTTTGTGGTGGGTTGCTGACATTGGGATTTACTTGAACGAAAGGAACGAAAATTAGGACTGTGTCCTTTAGGTTTGTTCTTCTTATCCTGCAGTAAAAAGGCACCCTTGCCTCCAGTAACCGTGGATATGATTGAGTCCAGGCCTGGACCAAAAATATTTTTTCCCATAAATGAGAGGGAAAGAAGTCTAGATTTCAAAGTCACGTCAGCCGACCAAGACTTCAGCCACAGTGCCCTACGGGATAGAACAGAAAAACCTGAGGCCTTGGCATTCAGGCGAATAATCTGCATATTTGTATCACAAATAAAAGAATTAGCCACTCTCAAGGCCTTAATTCTTTCCTGGATCACTTTGAGGGGACCCTCCACCTCGATCAACTACGATAAGGATTCGCACCAATAGGTAGCCGCTCCCGCAACTGCTGCAACAGCCGCTGCCGGTTGAAATATCCTCTATGTTGAAACATCTTTCTTAACAGAGTTTCTAACTTCTTATCCATGGACTCTTTAAACTACAAACTATCCTCAAGAGGGATAGTAGTGCGCTTAGCAAGTGTGGAGATAGCGCCATCCACCTTAGGGACGGAACCCCACAACTACAATTGAGAGTCCGGAACTGGGAATAATTTCTTAAAAGAAGAAGAAGAAGAAGAAGAAGAAGAAGAAGGGGAAAAAGAAGAAAAAAGTCTTTCCCATTCATTCTTAATAATGTTCGCTATCTTAACAAGAACCGGAAAAGTCTGTGGAACAACCCTGCCCTCGTAAACCCTATCTAATTTAGTAATGCAGGGTTCCTCGGGCAGCTTAGGCTCAGGAACCTCTAAAGTAGCGAAAACTTCATTTAGCAGAAAGCGTAAATGTTCGATCCTAAATCTGAAGTCTGGTTTCTCCGCAGCTGGAGTTTTAGAGGCAGCAGATTCCGACCCAGAAAGAGCGTCCTCTGAAGTATCAGAGGCGCCCTCGTCAGTGGATAATTTGTTATCAGATTAATCCAACAAACTAGTAGATGACCCCTGGGAAGGATAGCAATATTTAACCTTTTGCTTGCGCTTAGCAGGGCGAGGTAAAGCACCAAAGGCCGCAGACACTGCCGTTTGTAATTGCTCAGGAAAATGTGGTGGTAAAAGGGCCCCTACTGATGGAGGATTAGGAGTGCTACGGGAAGCTGCATGTGTAATTGGAGAAGACTGTAGGGTGCGCACCTCACAGGAAGGAGACTCCTCAGAGGTGGATGGCTCAGTGGTACTAAACATATTGACTTTACTTGATAATATAACCTTATTGAGGCATGTGGAACATAATTGAGCAGGCGGGTATACCTTAGCCTTCTCACAATATAAACAGGTATTAGACTTAGGTAAAGAGGGAGTACCCTCTAACATGTCAGAGTCCTCCATAGCTTGCGCTTACAATCGGACTATAGAAAAAAGGACAACAGGCACCTTTATATCCTCCAATGGCTGGGGCACTCACCACCTCCTATGACCCAGGCCCAACAGAAAAACCACTTTGTCTCCGGTAAACCGCACAGTCAGGAAGAAGAGGAAATCAGTGTGACCACACCCAGTCACGTGGTGCGCCATGCAGGACTGCCCCTGCTATAGTAAAAAGTGTGCCAAGCCTAACAGGTTTGCGCAGCTAAATTATGTTCCAACCAGTACCAGAGCCTCATCTCACTAATCGCACCATAAAACATAATAAAATAGAATAAAATAGAAACAATTATGTGATTCAATAACCCCCTTCGGAGGGTATTAACCGTTGATTCCATGCAGATAAAAGGAGCCATGCTGTGACCCTGTCTTCTTGCGTTATCATGAGTGTATAAAAATGAAACAATCTTACAGGAATCTATGCCGTGGAAAGAAACACAGCCTATCAAGTTTGACAGTCTTGTAGCATCGCTCCTGACATGGACTTGAGTGATAGAAGCAGGCAGTGAAACTCGTCAACATTGATTGCTTAGGAGCTGTTAATACGAGTCTGGATGGGTTCGCAGAAATACTCTACCTACATCTCCATACTCTAACATTTGCCAATTCTCTCACTGAGAGACTGACAAGACTACTTAAAACTTCAGTCCCATTCCGATGAGTACTACCCTCCATAAGGAACTACTCCATATCTTCTGACACTTCTCTGCCAACCTCCTGTGACGAAAGGCAAAGAATGACTGAGGGATAGGGGAAGTGGGGGAGGTATTTAAGCCTTTGGCTGGGGTGTCTTTGCCTCCTCCTGGTGGCCAGGTTCTGTATTTCCCACAAGTAAGGAATGAGGCTGTGGACTCTTCTCATATTAAGAAAGAAAAACAGAATATCCACAACATTGATGACTTATTTATCAACAGTTTGATGCTTACTTATCCCCTCACATTTTTGTAAATATTTTATTATACCTTTCCATGTAACAACACTGAAGAAATGACACTTTACTACAATGTAAAGTAGTGAGTGTACAGCCTGTATAACAGTGTAAATTTGCTGTCCCCTCAAAATATCTCAACACACAGCCATTAATGTCTATACTGTTGGCAACAAAAGTGAGTACACCCCTAAGGGGAAATGTCTAAATTGGGCCCAAAGTGTCAATATTTTGTGTGGCCATCATTATTTTCCAGCACTGTCAGAGAGTTCTTTGCCATGAGGTGCCATGTTGAACTTCCAGTGACCAATATGAGAAAGTGTGAGTGATAACACCAAATTTAACACACCTGCTCCCCATTCACACCTGAAACTTGGAACACTAATGAACCACATGACGCCGGGGAGGGAAAATGGCTAATTGGGCCCAGATTGGACATTTTCACTTAGGGGTGTACTCACTTTTGTTGCCAATGCTCTAGATAGTAATGACTGTGTGTTGAGTTATTTTGAGGGGACAGCAAATTTACACTGTTATACAGGCTGTACACTCACTACTTTACATTGTAGCAAAGTGTCATTTCTTCAGCTTTGTCACATGAAAATATATAATAAAATATTTACAAAAATGTGAGGGGTAGGGTTACCACCTCGGCCATGTTTTCCTGGACACTTATGAGTTACACATGCTGCAGGGTGTGCTGAGGGGAACATGCATTGCACACCTAAACAGCACATGAATAGTAACCCTGGATAGCACTATTCATGTTCCTACCTGCACACCCTGCAGCATGTGCAACTCATAAGTGTCCAGGAAAACATGGCCGAAGTGGCAACCCTAGTGAGGGGTGTACTCACTTTTGTGAGATACTGTATGTATGTGTATATATATATATATCTCATTCCAATTATAAAGACAGCACTCACTGGATTTTATAAAACGTAACTTTTATTAAAAAACGAATCATAAATAGTCCCATGACGTGTCGGTGCCTTTCTCAAATGGATTCACCCAGCATGCAGGTAAATGGTATATCCTGGCATCTGGGAACAGATTATTTGTGATTATGTTATGTAGACACAGAACATGATGTTGCACAATCTGATAAAAACGCTAAACCCTCATTGTACCAAGAGTTTGAGAAGCTGCGGTGAAACGTACTCAGCTATGCCTGTTATTGCTGCTACAGATAACGTGATACTTATATTACAGGGCTTCCAAAAGAAATCACTAATGTTAAACTAATAATTAGTACTTTCAGCAGCTTCCCAAATATCTTGGCTGAATGTGCAACTTGAATAAACATGTTTAACCTCTTGGTTACACAGAAACAAGTTGTATTTTGCACTTATAGGGTTGCTGGACAGTCTAGTATTTCAGCAGGATGTCCACAAAAGTCTTTACAAAAAATCGGTTTTTTTACGTGACCAATTTTTTGTTTTTAAGTCCTGTAATTAGCGGCCACATTTTAAAGGAATCTTATACTTCTCGACCAATATGACACAGAAAGAAGGAACATTTATCATTTGCGATTTAAACAAATTAAAGGGACACTGAACCCAATTGTTTCTTTTGTGATTCAGATAGAGCATGCCATTTTAAGCAACTGTCTAATTTACTCCTATTAGCAAATGTTCTTCATTCTCTTGGTATCTTTATTTAAAAAACAAGAATGTAAGTTAAGATGTCGGCCCATTTTTGGTGAACAACCTGGGTTGTTCTTGCCGATTGGTGGATAAATTCATCCACCAATAAACAAGTGCTGTCCAGGGTTCTTAACTTTCTATTTCAAATAAAGATAGCAAAAGAACAAAGAAAAAATGATAATAGGAGTAAATTAGAAAGTTGCTTAAAAATACATGCTCTATCTGAATCACGGAAAAAAAAAATGTGGGTTCAGTGTCCCTTTAATGTTACATGTAGCGACTGGGCTAGATTTTTTTTCCACTAACGTGCAAAGAAGTAATCTATTAACACGAGCGAGTTAGCGCACATATTTCAAGTTTAAAGTAAAATGTTTCTGAACTATATCTATACCTTTTATTTTAACTGAAGAACATTTTCTTCTAAGTGAAGAACATTGGAATGTTAAATATTTCTATTAAAAACACATTACAATATATGACAAATGTATAAAAAAATGTATAATAATCCACATGAATTTTTATTTATAATACATCCAGCTCATACTGTAATTGTTGACGTTTCGGACCCTAATTGGGCCTTCTTCAAAACAGATATGTAATGATTCCACAAGGCTTCCGTAGTTTCCCAATTGATAAATATGCCCCCTAGTGTAAAGTGTAAGTGTTCAAAAAACTATTACACTCATATTTACACTTTCTGATAAAAACAATTTTATTTAAATATTAATAAATATGTTATGTATGGGTTAGAAGGAATAAGGTATATGACAAGGTATTTGACTACGAAGGGTTATAATGTATACATATATGTCTATGTGGAAGTATATAAATATGTATATATATATATATATATATATATATATATATATATATATATATATATATGTGTGTGTGTGTGTGTATGTGTATATATATATATATATATATATATATATATATGTGTGTGTGTATATATATATATATATATGTATAAGTATATACATGTGTATACGTGTATGCATGTACACATTTAATATATAAACCCATACACATACTTATATATACATATACTGTATATACAGATGTTACTGGCAGCCAATGAGGGGAAATCACTAATTTTTCCGCACAAACAATTAACTTGTAGTACGCTAACACTTGATTATTAAAAGTTTACTTCCAGCGAAAGTGCTAAATAGCGTGCAACTTGTAATCTAGCGCTATGTCTGCAGTTATATAGGGATAATTAAATATAGAAATCTACTGGGGTTAATAGTATCTTTACTAAGAGACATTGGATCATTTCATTACTGTGTTACTTCAGAAAACAAATACAAACATCTTCTATGTGTTACTATTGCAGCAGAACACCAAAGCTATGCACCAAGTGCGCGGCTCTTATATATCTTAAACATATAGGAAATAGTCCTCCTCTCCAGCAGCCAATTTTATCTGGAAACTTGGGGAAAAGCCCAGAAAAAAAGAAGCTTTTGTAAAGGGCCATTGAGGACAAAGAGTAAACATCTCAAAATTATTAAAGCTTGAATCAGTTGAGAAACAAGATGTGAAGATCCAATAGTAAGCAGCAAATCCAGAGCCAAATGGGAAACATCTAACGACAAATACATCTAGTTTTCATCAAACGATGTGCACAAGCAAGAAATAGAGCCAACTTGTGGTTTAAAGACCACGCTAAAGCCGTTTGGGTTAGAAACTCGCAAGTAACAGAACACAATAATTATTTTACAGGAAAATCAGCAAAAGCCAATCAGCTTACTACATGCATGTACCCAGAATCAGCTCATTACATACATGTACCCAGAATCAGCTCATTATATATATATATATATATATATATATATATATATATATATATATATATATGTACCCAGAATCAGCTCATTATATACATGTACCCAGAATCAGCTCATTATATATATATATATATATATATATATATATATATATGTACCCAGAATCAGCTCATTACATACATGTACCCAGAATCAGCTCATTATATATATATATATATATATATATATATGTACCCAGAATCAGCTCATTACATACATGTACCCAGAATCAGCTCATTATATATATGTACCCAGAATCAGCTCATTATATATATATATATATATATATATATATATATATATGTACCCAGAATCAGCTCATTATATATATGTACCCAGAATCAGCTCATTACATACATGTACCCAGAATCAGCTCATTATATATATATATATATATATATATATATATATGTACCCAGAATCAGCTCATTACATACATGTACCCAGAATCAGCTCATTATATATATGTACCCAGAATCAGCTCATTATATATATATATATATATATATATATATATGTACCCAGAATCAGCTCATTATATATATGTACCCAGAATCAGCTCATTACATACATGTACCCAGAATCAGCTCATTATATATATATATATATATATATATATATATATATATGTACCCAGAATCAGCTCATTATATATATGTACCCAGAATCAGCTCATTACATACATGTACCCAGAATCAGCTCATTATATATATGTACCCAGAATCAGCTCATTATATATATATATATATATATATATATATGTACCCAGAATCAGCTCATTATATATATGTACCCAGAATCAGCTCATTACATACATGTACCCAGAATCAGCTCATTATATATATGTACCCAGAATCAGCTCATTACATACATGTACCCAGAATCAGCTCATTATATATATATATATATATATATATATATATATATATATGTACCCAGAATCAGCTCATTATATACATGTACCCAGAATCAGCTCATTACATACATGTACCCAGAATCAGCTCATTACATACATGTACCCAGAATCAGCTCATTACATACATGTACCCAGAATCAGCTCATTACATACATGTACCCTGAATCAGCTCATTACATACATGTACCTAGAATCAGCTTATTACATATATAAATATATATATATATATAAATATATATATATCCAATATAAGCACAGAAACTGATATCGTTTGCGCACAAACTATAGCGTCTCACTCATACTCTAGCCCATAATGTATAACATTTTATTTACAGGTTTAATATATTTATTTAATGCTAAGATGCGCTTGATCAGATCACTATGTATTAACAAGCAGGGATGTTAACCTTAAAATGTAATTGCAGACATGTATTATTAAGGAAACAATGTTGCTGTCTTTATTTTCCTGCACTTGTTTTTCTAACAAACTGACAGACAAATTCTGTAACCTGAGTGTGCTGTAAAATGCCTGAGGCAGCTTCTCCCTGATTGTGACCAATTAGACTGTTAGTGACTCCAACTCTCCCTTATTGTCAGCAACTCTCCCTTATTGTCAGCAACCTCCCTTATTGTCAGCAACTCTCCCTTATTGTCAGCAACCTCCCTTATTGTCAGCAACCTCCCTTATTGTCAGCAACTCTCCCCTATTGTCAGTAACTCTCCCTTATTGTCAGGGATCTCCCGGATTGTCAGCAACTCTCCCCTATTGTCAGCAACCTCCCTTATTGTCAGCAACTCTCCCCTATTGTCAGTAACTCTCCCTGATTGTCAGCAACTCTCCATCATTGTCAGCAACTCTCCCTTATTGTCAGTAACCTCCCTTAATGTCAGCAACCTCCCTTATTGTCAGCAACTCTCTATTATTGTCAGTAACCTCCCTTATTGTCAGTAACTCTCCCTTATTGTAAGCAACTCTCCCTTATTGTCAGTAACTCTCCCTTATTGTCAGCAACTCCCCCTTATTGTCAGCAACTCCCCCTTATTGTCAGGGGATCTCCCTTATTGTCAGCAACTCTCCCTTATTGTCAGCAACCTCCCTTATTGTCAGCAACTCTCCCCTATTGTCAGCAACTCTCCCTTATTGTCAGGGATCTCCCTGATTGTCAGCAACTCTCCATCATTGTCAGCAACTCTCCCTTATTGTCAGTAACCTCCCTTATTGTCAGCAACCTCCCTTATTGTCAGCAACCTCCCTTATTGTCAGCAACTCTCCATTATTGTCAGTAACCTCCCTTATTGTCAGTAACTCTCCCTTATTGTAAGCAACTCTCCCTTATTGTCAGTAACTTTCCCTTATTGTCAGTAACCTCCCTTACTGTCAGCAACTCTCCCTTATTGTCAGTAACTCTCCCTTATTGTCAGCAACCTCCTGAATTGTCAGTAACTCTCCCTTATTGTCAGTAACCTCCCTTATTGTCTGCAACTTCCCTTATTGTCAGTAACTCTCCCTTATTGTCAGGGATCTCCCTTAATGTCAGCAACCTCCTGAATTGTCAGCAACTCTCCCTTATTGTTAGCAACTCTCCCTTATTGTCAGCAACTCTCCCTTATTGTCAGGGATCTCCCTTATTGTCAGCAACTCTCCCTTATTGTCAGGGGATCTCCCTTATTGTCAGGGGATCTCCCTTATTGTCAGGGGATCTCCCTTATTGTCAGCAACCCTCCCCTATTGTCAGTAACTCTCCCTTATTGTCAGGGATCTCCCTGATTGTCAGCAACTCTCCCTTATTGTCAGTAACTCTCCCTTATTGTCAGGGATCTCCCTTATTGTCAGCAACTCTCCCTTATTGTCAGCAACCTCCATTATTGTCAGCAACTCTCCCCTATTGTCAGTAACTCTCCCTTATTGTCAGGGATCTCCCTGATTGTCAGCAACTCTCCCCTATTGTCAGTAACTCTCCCTTATTGTCAGGGATCTCCCTGATTGTCAGCAACTCTCCATCATTGTCAGCAACTCTCCCTTATTGTCAGTAACCTCCCTTATTGTCAGCAACTCTCCATCATTGTCAGCAACTCTCCATTATTGTCAGCAACTCTCCATTATTGTCAGCAACCTCCTGAATTGTCAGCAACCTCCTGAATTGTCAGCAACTCTCCCTTATTGTCAGTAACTCTCCCTTATTGTCAGTAACTCTCCCTTATTGTCAGTAACTCTCCCTTATTGTCAGCAACTCTCCCTTATTGTCAGTAACTCTCCCTTATTGTCAGTAACTCTCCCTTGTCAGCAACTCTCCCTTATTGTCAGCAACTCTCCCTTATTGTCAGCAACTCTCCCTTATTGTCAGCAACTCTCCCTTATTGTCAGGGATCTCCCTTATTGTCAGGGATCTCCCTTATTGTCAGCAACCTCCCTTATTGTCAGCAACTCTCCCTTATTGTCAGCAACTCTCCCTTATTGTCAGCAACTCTCCCTTATTGTCAGCAACTCTCCCTTATTGTCAGCAACTCTCCCTTATTGTCAGTACCTCTCCCTTATTGTCAGGGGATCTCCCTTATTGTCAGCGGATATCCCTTATTGTCAGCAACTGTCCCTTATTGCCAGGGATCTCCCTTATTTGCCTAAACTATTTTACAGTCTCTCAGGTACCCTTTTACTTGTAGATCATTTATCTTATTTTTTACAACATGTAAACCTTTATTATAAACTTAATACTGTAGCCTTGTACTCTTATTTAGCTAATAATTGTGATGTATCGGACAGCTTAAAGGGACATAAAACCCCAAATCTTTCTTTCATGACTCACATGAAGCATACAATTTTATACATCTTTCTAATGTACCTCATTTATCTAATTTGCTTTGTTCTCTTGGTGTCCTTTGTTACAAAGCATACCTATGTAGGTTCAGAAGCTGGGAGCTAGCCGCTGATTGGTAGCTGCATATATATGACTCTTTTTCTCACTCCCAGTAGTGCATTGCTGTGGTTTACAAATGCTCCATCTGGTCATGAAAGAAACAATTTGGATTTTATCCCCCTTAATTAATAGATTACTAGAATTGAGTTTAATGTCCTTAAAACAAAAACCTGAAAATGACATAATTGTTTTTAAGCACCTTGTAAATACATTATTTTTTTTAACCGACCCTACATTGGATACACATTTGTTCCCTTTAAAAAGTGTTTGTGGTAATAGGCGTGAGGTGCGCTGGCAGAGCTGGTATTATTTTGTGAGCAATCTGTAATGGTGGGAGAACATCTCAGTAACAGTTGTGGATTTTCTGCACACAAGATTAACTGTCAGTAATGTAACACATTAGCCTACATGGCCTCTTGTTACACCTTTTGTGTCTAACGAATACTGATTCAATTGTAAGCTCTCTGGGCAGCAGAGGCCTTCCCTGTAGTGTGCTTATTTTACGTACCCCCCGATCATAATATTTTATGTACAAGGGATCATAATAATAAATAAAACTGCAGTAACATGACTGGACTCACACAAGCATTTTACTAACGATGCAGCAGATTCTTTGTTTAACGCCCCAGTGACTGTGTATAAGGCCAGTGTGCTGTGCAATGCGTTCATTAAAGGGATACGAAACCCCACATCTTTCTTTCATGGTTCATAATGATAGAGCATAAACTTTTAAAGGGAAATAAAACAAAACATGGGGGGGTTGTGATTCGGACAGAGCATATAATTTTAATCAACTTTCCAATTAACATTTCATTTACTTTGTTTTAGTTCTCTTGGTATCCTATGTTGACAAGCATAACTAGATAGGCCCAGGAGCTGATTGGTGACTGCACATATTTGCCTCTTGTGATTGGTTTACTGATGTGATCATCTAGCTCCCAGTAGTGCAGCTCCCTCAAGAAGGGATACCAAGCGAATGAAGCACAATTGCTAATAGAAGTTCTTTACAACTGTATCTGATTCATGAAAGAAAAGTGTGCATTCCATGTCCCTTTAAACAACTTTCCAATTTACTTCAATTAGCAAATTTGCTTTGTTTCTTTGGCATTCTTTGTTGAAGAGCAGCAATGCACTACTGGGAGCTAGCTGAACACATTGGATGAACCAATGACAAGAGATATATATGTGCAGCCGCCAATCAGCAACTAGCTCCCAGTGGTACATTGCTACACCTGAGCATACCTAGGTATTCTTTTCAACAAATGATACCAAGACAACAAAGCAAATTAGATTATAGAAGTAAATTGGAAAATTTTTAAAATGGTATTTTGTATCTGAATCACGATATAAAATGTTTTGGTTTCATGTCCCTTTAATTACAGATTTTTAACGTGGATTAGAAGATATTACTGTTATTCAGGCGGCGGTGGGTTTTCGTCTTATAATAATGCTATTTAGAGGAACGAGGCTAATGAACAGCTCCCCTCACTGTGACTTCACAACTATTATGAGGTTGACTCAGTGACAAATGTTCTCTGTAACAGCAGCAAAAACTCCAAACTGGGAGTTTTCTAAATAAACAGGAAAAGTCGTCTGAGTGTCTCTGATTCTCTTACTTTGAAATTGATTTGATATAAATGAATGTGTGGACCACAGTATATGGGTGTGACATCATAGCCGGTGTGCGTCTGTTTTATGATCCCTCATACATCAACTTAGGTCTGGTCTTATGACACACAGAACACAGAGGGACCTATTTGAGGTGACACAGAAACCAGAGCAGCTGTCGGGTACAAGAACAGATGTTTTTATTCCTGTGACATGATGCAGATCCCATCTGAACTTGACCCTTATTTGTTATTTATGAATATTAATATTCCCAGCACGGTCAAAGCCGAGTACCTGATCCTGAAGCTGCAGAACCGTGGGCAAGTTATTATATCTCACGCTGAAACCTATATGTACCTACATGTCCCTACCCTTCATGAGACAGTAACTGCCAGGTGATCTGCATCCTTATGCGCTAAATGAGAGAAGACCACTAACTGGGACAGAAGGGCTGACGTGGGAATTTACCATTTCAGACAGATTTGATACTTATATTTTATAAAAAAAATCACAAACACAGTTATCTGTTGCCGGAAGGGAAGTAAAAATTAAGTTGTTAATTTTACTAAAAAAGTCGGATAATATTAATTCCCTTAGAACAAACAATGTCTCAGCACAGAATCCCTGTGATACATCTAGCCCTCTAGTTATTATACAGAATATCAGTAAGGAAGTCTTGCAATATTTGTATGTGACTGTACTTTATATAAGAGGCGTGTGCTGACCTGTCATGTGACTGTATAATATATTACAGACATGTGCTGACCTGTCATGTGACTGTATAATATATTACAGACATGTGCTGACCTGTCATGTGACTGTATAATATATTACAGACATGTGCTGACCTGTCATGTGACTGTATAATATATTACAGACATGTGCTGACCTGTCATGTGACTGTACTTTATATAAGAGGCGTGTGCTGACCTGTCATGTGACTGTATAATATATTACAGACATGTGCTGACCTGTCATGTGACTGTATAATATATTACAGACATGTGCTGACCTGTCATGTGACTGTATAATATATTACAGACATGTGCTGACCTGTCATGTGACTGTACTTTATATAAGAGGCGTGTGCTGACCTGTCATGTGACTGTATAATATATTACAGACATGTGCTGACCTGTCATGTGACTGTATAATATATTACAGACATGTGCTGACCTGTCATGTGACTGTATAATATATTACAGAGACATGTGCTGACCTGTCATGTGACTGTATAATATATTACAGGCATGTGCTGACCTGTCATGTGACTGTATAATATATTACAGACATGTGCTGACCTGTCATGTGACTGTATAATATATTACAGACATGTGCTGACCTGTCATGTGACTGTATAATATATTACAGAGGCATGTGCTGACCTGTCATGTGACTGTATAATATATTACAGAGACATGTGCTGACCTGTCATGTGACTGTATAATATATTACAGACATGTGCTGACCTGTCATGTGACTGTATAATATATTACAGACATGTGCTGACCTGTCATGTGACTGTATAATATATTACAGAGACATGTGCTGACCTGTCATGTGACTGTATAATATATTACAGAGACATGTGCTGACCTGTCATGTGACTGTATAATATATTACAGACATGTGCTGACCTGTCATGTGACTGTATAATATATTACAGACATGTGCTGGCCTGTCATGTGACTGTATAATATATTACAGACATGTGCTGACCTGTCATGTGACTGTATAATATATTACAGAGACATGTGCTGACCTGTCATGTGACTGTATAATATATTACAGAGGCATGTGCTGACCTGTCATGTGACTGTATAATATATTACAGAGACATGTGCTGACCTGTCATGTGACTGTATAATATATTACAGAGACATGTGCTGACCTGTCATGTGACTGTATAATATATTACAGATACATGTGCTGACCTGTCATGTGACTGTATAATATATTACAGACATGTGCTGACCTGTCATGTGACTGTATAATATATTACAGACATGTGCTGACCTGTCATGTGACTGTATAATATATTACAGACATGTGCTGACCTGTCATGTGACTGTATAATATATTACAGAGACATGTGCTGACCTGTCATGTGACTGTATAATATATTACAGAGACATGTGCTGACCTGTCATGTGACTGTATAATATATTACAGAGACATGTGCTGACCTGTCATGTGACTGTATAATATATTACAGAGACATGTGCTGACCTGTCATGTGACTGTATAATATATTACAGAGACATGTGCTGACCTGTCATGTGACTGTATAATATATTACAGATACATGTGCTGACCTGTCATGTGACTGTATAATATATTACAGACATGTGCTGACCTGTCATGTGACTGTATAATATATTACAGACATGTGCTGACCTGTCATGTGACTGTATAATATATTACAGACATGTGCTGACCTGTCATGTGACTGTATAATATATTACAGACATGTGCTGACCTGTCATGTGACTGTATAATATATTACAGACATGTGCTGACCTGTCATGTGACTGTATAATATATTACAGACATGTGCTGACCTGTCATGTGACTGTATAATATATTACAGAGACATGTGCTGACCTGTCATGTGACTGTATAATATATTACAGAGACATGTGCTGACCTGTCATGTGACTGTATAATATATTACAGAGACATGTGCTGACCTGTCATGTGACTGTATAATATATTACAGAGACATGTGCTGACCTGTCATGTGACTGTATAATATATTACAGAGACATGTGCTGACCTGTCATGTGACTGTATAATATATTACAGACATGTGCTGACCTGTCATGTGACTGTATAATATATTACAGACATGTGCTGACCTGTCATGTGACTGTATAATATATTACAGACATGTGCTGACCTGTCATGTGACTGTATAATATATTACAGACATGTGCTGACCTGTCATGTGACTGTATAATATATTACAGACATGTGCTGACCTGTCATGTGACTGTATAATATATTACAGACATGTGCTGACCTGTCATGTGACTGTATAATATATTACAGACATGTGCTGACCTCTCATGTGACTGTATAATATATTACAGAGACATGTGCTGACCTCTCATGTGACTGTATAATATATTACAGAGACATGTGCTGACCTGTCATGTGACTGTATAATATATTACAGAGACATGTGCTGACCTGTCATGTGACTGTATAATATATTACAGACATGTACTGACCTGTCATGTGACTGTATAATATATTACAGACATGTACTGACCTGTCATGTGACTGTATAATATATTACAGACATGTGCTGACCTGTCATGTGACTGTATAATATATTACAGACATGTACTGACCTGTCATGTGACTGTATAATATATTACAGACATGTACTGACCTGTCATGTGACTGTATAATATATTACAGAGACATGTGCTGACCCGTCATGTGACTGTATAATATATTACAGAGGCATGTGCTGACCTGTCATGTGACTGTATAATATATTACAGACATGTGCTGACCTGTCATGTGACTGTATAATATATTACAGAGACATGTGCTGACCTGTCATGTGACTGTATAATATATTACAGAGGCTATTCACCACCCCTACATAAAGTGTGTGCAAGTATTTATATATACAGGCATACCTTTTTTTTATTGCGCTTTGCAGATATTGTTCTTTTTACAAATTGGTTAGTGGCAACTCTGTGTCGAGCAAGTCTTTACGCACCATTCTCCCCACATATATACACAAATAAACACATATACACACACACCTATATATACGCACTACCAACAAAAAAGATTATGACTCACTAAAGGCTCAGATGATGGTTAGTATTTTTTAGAATAATCAGCTAGATTATGTGTTTCGAGCACTATAGGGATTTTAACGACCGCCACAAAAGCGGCTTTATTTCACCTCCCTATAGAGCTGCTATTACAAGTTTTAAAAAAGCAGGCTTGTGCGGGCGATATGATTGTGTTGAGCTCCATACCGCACCGAAAGCAAGCGCTGCTTTGACGTGCTTGTGCACAATTTCCCCATAGACAACAATGGGGAGAGCCGGCAAAAAAAAAAAGCCTTACACCTGTGATCGCGGAATGAAAAGCTCCGTAATGCAGTCCCATTAATGTCTATGGGAAAGAAAAAGTTACGTTAAACACCCCTAACATAAACCCTGAGTCTACACACCCCTAATTTGCCACCCCCAACATCGCCACCACCTGCATACAGTTATTAACCCCTAATCTGCCGCCCCCAACATTGCCGCCACCTACATAAAACTATTAAATCCTAATCTGCCGCTCCCGATGCCGACGCCACTATACTAAAGTTATTAACCCCCTAAACCTCTGGCCTCACACATCACTACCACTAAATCAATCCATTAACCCCTAAACCTAACCCTAATGTAACCCTAACTTAACCATAAGCCTAACCTTAACACCCACTAACTTGAACATAATAAAAATATAGATAAATTAAATTTACAATTATTAACTAAATAAACCTATTAACCCCTAAACCGCCAGCCGCCCACATCACAACAAGCTAAATTAAACTATATTAACCCCTAAACCTAACCCTAATTCCCCCTAACTTTAACATAATTAAAATAGAGCTAAACTAAAGTTACAATTATTAACTAAATAATAACTATTTAAAACTAAATACATACTTACCTGTGAAATAAAACCTAAGCTAGCTACAATATAACTGTTACATAGTAGCTAGCTTAGGTTTTATTTTTATTTCACAGGTAAGTTTGTATTTATTTTAACTAGGTAGAATAGTTAGTAAATAGTTACTAACTATTTACTAACTACCTAGGTAAAATAAATACAAACTTATCTGTGAAATAAAACCTAACCTGCCTTAAACTAAAACCAAAAAATTACAAAAAATAAACACTAAAATTACTAAAAATAAAAATAACTAAATTACATTTAAAAAACCCCCCACTAAATTACAAAAAAATAAGAAACGAATTATCAAAAATAAAAAAGAAAGAATTACAACTAAACTAATAGCCCTATCAAAATAAAAAAGCACGCCCAAAATAAAAAAAATACAAACACCCCCCAACAGTAAAACCCACCCCCCCAAATAAAATAACTATCTATAAACCTAAGCTCCCCATTGCCCTGAAAAGAGCATTTGTATGGGCATTGCCCTTAAAAGGGCATTTAGCTCTTTTACTGCCCAGACCCTAAACTAAAAATAAAAGCCACCCAAAAAACCCTTAAAAAAACCTAACACTAACCCCCGACGATCCACTTACAGTTCTTGAAGTCCCGCTTGAAGGATCCATCCAGCCGGCGAAGTCATCATTCAGGCGGCAAGAAGTCTTTATCCAGACGGCATCTTCTATTGTCATCCATCCTCTTCACACGGTTGTCGCCGTAAACTGGAACTTCAATGCAAGGGACGCCATCCAAGATGGCGTCCCTTGCATTCCTATTGGCTGTTCCAATTTATTATAGCGACAACGATGTTGGGGAGCGGCGGAATAGGGGTTAATACATTCTAATAGTGGTGGCAATGTCCGGAGGGGCAGATTAGGGGTTAATACATTAATTATAGTGTTTGTGATGCGGGAGGGCCTCGGTTTAGGGGTTAATAGGTAGTTTATGGGTGTTAGTGTACTTTTTAATACTTTAGTACTAGAGTTTTATGCTACAGCTTTGTAACGTAAAACTCATAACTACTGACTTTAAATGGCGGTACGGATCTTGTGGTTATAGGGTGTACCGCTCACTTTTTGGCCTCCCAGGCAAACTCGTAATACCGGCGCTATGGGAGTCCCATTGAAAAAGGACTTTTTTTAAAAGTGTGGTACTGGCGTGACAGGCTAAAAGGTGTGCGGTACACCTATACCGACAAAAGTTGTAATAGCAGCGTTAAGGAAAAAGCAGTCTTATGGGCCATAACGCTGCTTTTTCACTCACGCCAAACTCGTAATCTAGCAGAAAGTATTTTTTAATTAAGGTATGTATATGTTTTTTTAGTCATAAAACTATTGCACACTTAAGACTACAGTATAGTGTAAATATAAGGTTATGCGGCCGATTTATGAAAGTGCGAACAGACATGATACAATGCAGCGTATCATGTCCGCCGCACATTGTTAAATGCCGACAGCATACGCTTTCGGCATTTATCATTGCACAAACAGTTCTTGTGAACTGCTTGTGCAATGCCGCGCCCTGCAGATTCGCTAGCAGGGCGTGTCAATCAGCTTGATCGTATAGGGTTGGGTGGTTTGATGTCCGCAGTCTCAGAGTAGGCGGACAAGTTATGGAGCGCGGTCTTTCTGCGGTATGCCTGTATGTGTATATATATATAATGTATATCTATAGATTGATAGATACACTCACACATTTGCCTCTGTATTTCGCTTGCAGGCACAGACATGAGCTCTTATTGCTCCTCCTGCCCCTCAGCGTAGGATTTCCCCAGCTGATTCCGCCTCCGCCTCACATCTGTGTGATCTTTACTTTCATCTTGAAATACAACTGAACACGGAGCAGATGGGGCTCAGAGACTTTGCTTCATTGCTAAAGATGCCTTTCTATATTGATTTAAATTAGTTGTAATGCAGACATACGCTGCCTGACACTAATACATCAATAACGTATAACATATAGTTCTGTCCCACAGCCTTTACTATTTATTAATGACGGTAAAGTAACTCTAGCTACCCTACAACATATCAATATCAAAACGCTAAGTCTCAAGCAAGCTGAAGTCTTTTCTAGTTTATTGATTTCGTTCTGTGTATATTTAATAGAATACAACAGTGATACCTCGCTGGAATGCAGAGGTTAATAGAGGAGAAAGTACAGGGCTGTTATACAGATAAAATAACTCTGGGTAATAACGAGAAATCACTAAACATAGTGCGCCTCTGGTAGACCAGGACCTGTAGTTACAGGAGACACCTCATGATCTGCAGCTACATGAGACACCTCAGGATCTGTAGTTACATGAGACATCTCAGGATCTGTAGTTACAGGAGACACCTCAGGACCTGTAGTTACATGAGACACCTCAGGATCTGTAGTTACATGAGACACCTCAGGATCTGTAGTTACATGAGACACCTCAGGATCTGTAATTACATGAGACACCTCAGGATCTGTAATTACATGAGACACCTCAGGATCTGTAATTACATGAGACACCTCAGGATCTGTAATTACATGAGACACCTCAGGATCTGTAGTTACATGAGACACCTCAGGATCTGTAGTTACATGAGACACCTCAGGATCTGTAGTTACATGAGACACCTCAGGATCTGTAGTTACATGAGACACCTCAGGATCTGTAATTACATGAGACACCTCAGGACCTGTAGTTACAGGAGACACCTTAGGACCTGTAATTACATGAGACACCTCAGGATCTGTAATTACATGAGACACCTCAGGACCTGTAGTTACAGGAGACACCTCAGGATCTGTAGTTACATGAGACACCTCAGGATCTGTAGTTACATGAGACACCTCAGGATCTGCAGTTACAGGAGACACCTCAGGATCTGCAGTTACATGAGACACCTCAGGATCTGTAGTTACATGAGACACCTCAGGATCTGTAATTACATGAGACACCTCAGGATCTGTAGTTACATGAGACACCTCAGGATCTGTAATTACATGAGACACCTCAGGATCTGTAATTACATGAGACACCTCAGGATCTGTAATTACATGAGACACCTTAGGATCTGTAGTTACATGAGACACCTCAGGACCTGTAGTTACATGAGACACATCAGGATCTGTAGTTACATGAGACACCTCAGGATCTGTAGTTACATGAGACACCTCAGGATCTGTAGTTACATGAGACACCTCAGGACCTGTAGTTACATGAGACACATCAGGATCTGTAGTTACATGAGATATCTCAGGATCTGCAGTTACATGAGACACCTCAGGATCTGTAGTTACATGAGACACCAACACCATTAAAGGGACATGAAACGTAAAATGGTTCTTTCATGATTCAGACAGAACATTATTTTTTTTTTCTTTTATTATCAAATTTGCTTCATTCTCTTGGTGTCCTTTGTTGAAGAAGCAGCAATGCCCGCATGGGAACTAGCTGAGCACATCAGGTGAGCCAATGACAAGAGGATATATGTGCAGCCACAACTCACCAGCTAGCTCCCAGTTTTGCATTGCTGCTTCTGAGCCTACCTAGGTATGCTTTTGAACAAAGGATAGCAAGAGAATGAAATAATAGAAGTACATTGGAAAGTTATTTAAAGTTGTGTAAAATTGCATGAAACTAAATCATCCTCCTTCTAGCGATACATTTTTGTTTGCAGACAGAAGTGATTACCAGTATTACAAGACGCATTAACCCCCGCATAGCTGCTCAGTTATACAGCATTTTCTCATAGCCAGGGGTTAAACCCTGGCTTCCCTCGTCTGCCCCTGACAGCAGATACCTTGGGGATATTTAACAAGCAAATCAGTTCTGGGGAAAACATTTCTACAAACACAAATGAAAATTGCAGAGTAAGCACAGTAGAGAGGATGACTATTTTCATATTAAATATCGTTGTTAGCCATAAACCAAATGCAGGATTTACTTATTCTGTAATTGTGATCCACAGTACAGTTCAGTACAGGATAATACACAGCGTGGGATTGGTTCTGTGCAATGTGCTATCTACATAGTGTGGCTGGTCAGGCTGAGGAGCGGCTGAGATGCCTTTATGTACAGAGCCCATGGACGACACATATGGACCCTTAAGATCAGTGACCTAGGGATATATAGAAAAAGTGCAATGATACAACAAGTATAAATAATGTATATTGGTAGAATGCAATAAGATTAGTGATCACACTAGTGGTGTGAGCAGCTTCATAACAGACATCTCCAAATGCATTCTACAGTCTTATCACCTGCCAAAGTCTCACAGTGGAGATGACCGCTCTGTCTTACATACTGTCCTATCCTCTCCTACAATCCCAGTGTGAGGCCGTCAATATAGATGATCTTCTCATAGAACCTCAACTTAAGTCTCCAGTGCTAACGACTGCTTTGTCCTTCACAATGCCCTATCCTCCCCTACAACCCCATTGTGAGGTGGTCAATACAGATGATCTTCTCTTAGAACCTCAACTTGAGTCTCCAGTGCAGAGTTCCCTCAATGCCCTTTACTCTTCTGGATCTCATACCTTGTGTCTCTCTACTAAAAATATCTATTCCTGGACCCCACACCTTCTGTCTCTCTACTACAGATATTTGTTCCATCCCACTCACTGCTCTTTAGTCTTCTGGACCCCACACCTTGTATCTCTGTACTTCATATATCTATTCTGCTCCACTAGCTGCTCTTTACTCTTCTGGACCCCACAACTTGTGTCTCTCTTCTACAGATATCTATTACGTACCACTCGCTGCCCTTTACTTTTCTGGACCCCACACTTGTGTCTCACCAATAAAGATATACAGTATATTCTGTTCCACTTACTTTACTACATATATTTATTCCATCCCACTCACTGCTACTACACATATCTATTCCTGGACCACATACATTGTTTCACTCTACTGCAGATATCTATTTCTGGACCCCACACCTTGTGTCTCTTTTCTACACATATATATTACTGGACCCCATTCCTTGTTTCTCTCTACTGCAGATATCTATTCCTGGACCCCATTCCTCGTTTTTCTCTACTGCAGATATCTATTCCTGGACCCCACACCTTGTGTCTCTCTTCTACACATATCTATTACTGGAGCCCATTCCTTGTTTCTCTCTACTGCAGATATCTATTCCTGGATCCCATTCATTGTGCCTCTATACTACAGATATCTGTTCCATCTCACTCACTACTCTTTACTCTTCTGGACCCCACGCCTTGTGTCTCTCTACTGCAGATATCTATTCCTGGACCCCATACCTCGTTTCTCTCTACTGCAGATATCTATTCCTGGACCCCATACCTCGTTTCTCTCTACTGCAGATATCTATTCCTGGACCCCACACCTTGTGTCTCTCTTCTACACATATCTATTCGTGGACCCCATTCCTTGTTTCTCTCTACTGCAGATATTTATTACAGGACCCCATACCTCGTTTCTCTCTACTGCACATATCTATTCCTGGACCCCATTCATTGTATCTCTATACTACAGATATCTGTTCCATCTCACTCACTACTCTTTACTCTTCTGGACCCCACGCCTTGTGTCTCTCTACTACAGATATCTATTCCATCCCATCATCCTGTCCTATCTTCTGCTAGTCCCACCTGTTGATAGCTACTCTGTCCTACAAATTATTCTATCCAGGTGTGTTAACACAAAAATATTTCATAGTATCTATTAACTTGTACTACATATTTATTTACTACAAATGATTCAAAAAGACGTGACACTAAAGTGTAATGAAATCAGGAACAAACATACATATATATGATCCAATCATATGCCATCTTTATCTGTGATATTACTGGGGAATTACAGGAGAATGACATTGATTAACCCATTGCAGAGAATATGCTGTAAAATAAAATGAGCAAGCAGAGCATTTTATTTATTTACCAACACATTGCTTTATTGAAGTGACTTTGAACTTAAAGAAAAAGAGCATTAAAATGACATATCAGATATATGAGTATGATATCCTGATGTGAAAACCGCCTGCAAATAAAACATACTAATATGTATGGTGTAGTTGTGCATTACGCCAGCGTATTATAGAATAAATATGACATAACTGCTATCCTATACTAAAAAGCTCATTTGCACTCAGATAAACTGTTATACATCTATTAGCTCTATTGGTTATATCCGGAAATAATGATGTTTATTAACAAGCAGGCTCAACTTCAGAAAAGCTACAAAAAGATAGGCAAAATGCCAAGGTGTGCCATGTGAAACTGAACTGGACACAACCTAAAACCATGTTTGTGTTATCTGTTGTATTTGCAAACTGCTGGTTATGGGTCTGTATGTAAAGTACTTCACTTGTTTTATGCTGACGGTGAGGTAAAAAAAGAAAAAAACGTACAATGACAAATGCTAAAACATGAAAATCTCACAAAAATCCTGAGCAAAACACTTTAAAGGGACAGTCGTCACAAGAATTGTTGTTGTTTAAAAAGAAAGATAATCCCTTTATTACCCAAACCCCAGTTTTGCATAACCAACACTGTTATAGAAATACATGTTTTACCTCTGTATTTACCTTGTATCTAAGCCTCTGCAAACAGCCCCCTTATTTCAGTTCTTCTGACAGACTGGCATTTTAGCCAATCAGTGCTCACTCCAGGGTAACTTCACGTGAATGAGCTCAATGTTATCTATATGAATTCCATGAACTAATGTCCTCTAGTGGTCAAAATGCATTTAGATTAGAGGCAGTTTTCAAAGTCTAAAAAATTAGCATATCAACCTCCTAGAATTATCTTTCAACTAAGAATAGCAAGAGTACAAAGCAACATTGGTGATAAAAGTAAACTGGAAAGTTGTTTAAAATTGCATTCCCTATTTAAATCATGAAAAAAAAAAATTGGACTTGACTGTCATGCTAATGAACTGGAAAAGTTGAAATCTATAAAACATCGGATGATAGGTTTAGTATTTAGAAGTTCCATTGAATAAAGGCACAGCTAGTTTTTGTTTGTAGCCGACACTTGTTAGGGGCCACAACATTCACATATCCCTAATATAATATACTAGTTAACAGGCTTGTTCTTTTTTCAGTGACTGGCCCTGTTGTCAATAGAAAAGTCTAATGTAGGCATGGCGCAATAAGTGTTGTTAGCCGTCCTCCACAAAAATACCAGAATGCCATGGGTTAATCTGTAGAAGACGGCAGATTGGGGTCCTAATCAGACATAAGGTCAGACCCTATTACAGATATAGGCCCATATCAGCCTACAGGTCAGACTTAGAAGTAGTACATTAGCTATTTGCCCAAATCAGGTCTAAAGCTGGAAGTGTACAAAATTTTTATAAAGGTTTTTACTGGGTGGCCAGTTAGAATACTACACACAGAAGCAGCCCTAGGTGCAATAGATGAGGGAGAGGCCGCTGTATGACTAGGGGAGTGCGCCTTGTTATAAGCAGCAGTCTGGTGTTAGAGGACAACAGAGATTTATATACTAAATAGATTCATTACAGGGCGACCACCTGCTGAACTCCATGACTGACTGCTGTAAAACTGAACCAATATGCACTCCATTTGTATTCTTAAAATACATAATTGTTGATGACTTTAAGAGTCTGTAATCTGCCACCAACAGCTTTGTTCTATGTTGCATTAATTGCTTTATGACCTACAACCATTACTGCACAATCTGTTCCATATGTTTATTTACATTTGCAATACATAAGGCTGTGGCGGGGGTTAGTAAATAGGACACAGTTTGGCCTGCAATGTTCTGTCGTTTCTGAGAAGCAACTCCGGATACATCTTTACTCTCTCTCTGACCTTCATGACCGTAAGCAAATCACGCGTGTATTTTAGCAACCAGAGGAACTGAACCACCTTCCATTAAGGAATATTCAGACGCACTGAACTAAATGTCACATGCGCTGCTTGTGTCCAAAGTCCCAAAATATCCATCATTGTCCTGCAGCTCTCTGGCTAGTAATTGGTTAAAGAGACCTCAGTGATACCTGAGTGACAGCAGAGGCTTTGCATACACAGCAGGGCATACCTGACCTGGTGAATTTGGGTATCCCTTGGTGCAGGCATTTATAAAGAAAAAAATTAACCCTTCCTAGCAGTGATACATTTTTCCAGGGAGCCCCCAGGTAGACTGGGCTTTTGCTGACTATTTCTCACACACGAGTGTGTTTAGGACACAGATATTGATCACTACAGACAGGGCTGGCTGCAGCGTGAGCTGCCTGCACAAGTATTGTATATCTAGGCCCCACAGAGAGCTCTCGCTGGCCTGAGTGCACCACTAATGTGGTTTTAGTGACACAGAGCTTTGATGTAACACACAACATCAGCTCAAGCAGCAGACCCGTGTTTGAAGTCAGACAACGTAACCAGCCAATCACTAAGTTAGCAGCTGGCACAGACAGGAACATCCGTTCTTTATTACAGAGAAATACAATTATCACACAGCTAGTTGGATAAATCCGGTTTTGTTTTAAATCAAAGGGACATAAAATGTTTCACTCATGATTCAGATGATTCATTTTTGTCTGCAGCACTTTTTATATGGCAGCAGTTTTGCAAGAATTTTATCATTTCAGCATTTTTTCCTGCCATGTAGTGCTTCAGATATATGAATGCTACAGAGTCTGCCAGGAACAAAATCAGCTCAGTAGCTTGTTCTATGGTCCACTTACCACCTGGGAGCAGCTTCTTTTAGCCCAGTTGTGCTTTTCACAGAGGAAAAAACTTTCCTGAAGTATATCAGTCTGATTCCGCCAAGTAAGGTCACTCCAACCCCGAAATACCAAGCAATTCTCCTCTGAACAAGGAACATGACAACCCCAGGTGCTCTAAACAAGGGACATTACATCCCCAGGTGATCTGTACAAGGGACATTACATCCCCAGGTGATCTGTACAAGGGACATTACATCCCCAGGTGATCTGTACAAGGGACATTACATCCCCAGGTGCTCTAAACAAGGGACATTACATCCCCAGGTGATCTGTACAAGGGACATTACATCCCCAGGTGATCTGTACAAGGGACATTACATCCCCAGGTGATCTGTACAAGGGACATTACATCTCCAGGTGATCTGTACAAGGGACATTACATCCCCAGGTGATCTGTACAAGGGACATTACATCCCCAGGTGATCTGTACAAGGGACATTACATCCCCAGGTGATCTGTACAAGGGACATTACATCCCCAGGTGATCTGTACAAGGGACATTACATCCCCAGGTGATCTGTACAAGGGACATTACATCCCCAGGTGATCTGTACAAGGGACATTACATCCCCAGGTGATCTGTACAAGGGACATTACATCCCCAGGTGATCTGTACAAGGGACATTACATCCCCAGGTGATCTGTACAAGGGACATTACATCCCCAGGTGATCTGTACAAGGGACATTACATCCCCAGGTGATCTGTACAAGGGACATTACATCCCCAGGTGATCTGTACAAGGGACATTACATCCCCAGGTGATCTGTACAAGGGACATTACATCCCCAGGTGATCTGTACAAGGGACATTACATCCCCAGGTGATCTGTACAAGGGACATTACATCCCCAGGTGATCTGTACAAGGGACATTACATCCCCAGGTGCTCTAAACAAGGGACATTACATCCCCAGGTGATCTGTGCAAGGGACATTACATCCCCAGGTGATCTGTACAAGGGACATTATATCCCCAGGTGATCTGTACAAGGGACATTACATCCCCAGGTGATCTGTACAAGGGACATTACCTCCCCAGGTGATCTGTACAAGGGACATTACATCCCCAGGTGATCTGTACAAGGGACATTATATCCCCAGGTGATCTGTACAAGGGACATTACATCCCCAGGTGATCTGTACAAGGGACATTACACCCCCAGGTGATCTGTACAAGGGACATTACATCCCCAGGTGATCTGTACAAGGGACATTACATCCCCAGGTGATCTGTACAAGGGACATTACATCCCCAGGTGATCTGTACAAGGGACATTACATCCCCAGGTGCTCTAAACAAGGGACATTACATCCCCAGGTGATCTATACAAGGGACATTACATCCCCAGGTGATCTGTACAAGGGACATTACATCCCCAGGTGATCTGTACAAGGGACATTACATCCCCAGGTGATCTGTACAAGGGACATTACATCCCCAGGTGATCTGTACAAGGGACATTACATCCCCAGGTGATCTGTACAAGGGACATTACATTCCCAGGTGATCTGTACAAGGGACATTACATCCCCAGGTGATCTGTACAAGGGACATTACATCCCCAGGTGATCTGTACAAGGGACATTACATCCCCAGGTGATCTGTACAAGGGACATTACATCCCCAGGTGATCTGTACAAGGGACATTACATCCCCAGGTGATCTGTACAAGGGACATTACATCCCCAGGTGATCTGTACAAGGGACATTACATCCCCAGGTGATCTGTGCAAGGGACATTACATCCCCAGGTGATCTGTACAAGGGACATTATATCCCCAGGTGATCTGTACAAGGGACATTACATCCCCAGGTGATCTGCACAAGGGACATTACCTCCCCAGGTGATCTGTACAAGGGACATTACATCCCCAGGTGATCTGTACAAGGGACATTATATCCCCAGGTGATCTGTACAAGGGACATTACATCCCCAGGTGATCTGTACAAGGGACATTACACCCCCAGGTGATCTGTACAAGGGACATTACATCCCCAGGTGCTCTAAACAAGGGACATTACATCCCCAGGTGATCTGTACAAGGGACATTACATCCCCAGGTGATCTGTACAAGGGACATTACATCCCCAGGTGATCTGTACAAGGGACATTACATCCCCAGGTGATCTGTACAAGGGACATTACATCCCCAGGTGATCTGTACAAGGGACATTACATCCCCAGGTGATCTGTACAAGGGACATTACATCCCCAGGTGATCTGTACAAGGGACATTACATCCCCAGGTGATCTGTACAAGGGACATTACATCCCCAGGTGATCTGTACAAGGGACATTACATCCCCAGGTGATCTGTACAAGGGACATTACATCCCCAGGTGATCTGTACAAGGGACATTACATCCCCAGGTGATCTGTACAAGGGACATTACATCCCCAGGTGATCTGTACAAGGGACATTACATCCCCAGGTGATCTGTACAAGGGACATTACATCCCCAGGTGATCTGTACAAGGGACATTACATCCCCAGGTGATCTGTACAAGGGACATTACATCCCCAGGTGATCTGTACAAGGGACATTACATCCCCAGGTGATCTGTACAAGGGACATTACATCCCCAGGTGATCTGTACAAGGGACATTACATCCCCAGGTGATCTGTACAAGGGACATTACATCCCCAGGTGATCTCTACAAGGGACATTACATCCCCAGGTGATCTGTACAAGGGACATTACATCCCCAGGTGATCTGTACAAGGGACATTACATCCCCAGGTGATCTGTACAAGGGACATTACATCCCCAGGTGATCTGTACAAGGGACATTATATCCCCAGGTGCTCTGTACAAGGGACATTACATCCCCAGGTGATCTGTACAAGGGACATTACATCCCCAGGTGATCTGTACAAGGGACATTACATCCCCAGGTGCTCTGTACAAGGGACATTACATCCCCAGGTGATCTGTACAAGGGACATTACATCCCCAGGTGATCTGTACAAGGGACATTACATCCCCAGGTGATCTGTACAAGGGACATTACATCCCCAGGTGATCTGTACAAGGGACATTACATCCCCAGGTGATCTGTACAAGGGACATTATATCCCCAGGTGATCTGTACAAGGGACATTACATCCCCAGGTGATCTGTACAAGGGACATTATATCCCCAGGTGATCTGTACAAGGGACATTACATCCCCAGGTGATCTGTACAAGGGACATTATATCCCCAGGTGATCTGTACAAGGGACATTACATCCCCAGGTGATCTGTACAAGGAACATGACAACCCCAGGTGATCTAAACAAGGGACATTACATCCCCAGGTGATCTGTACAAGGGACATCACATCCCCAGGTGATCTGTACAAGGGACATTATATCCCCAGGTGATCTGTACAAGGGACATTACATCCCCAGGTGATCTGTACAAGGGACATTACATCCCCAGGTGATCTGTACAAGGGACATTATATCCCCAGGTGATCTGTACAAGGGACATTACATCCCCAGGTGATCTGTACAAGGGACATGACAACCCCAGGTGATCTAAACAAGGGACATTACATCCCCAGGTGATCTGTACAAGGGACATTACATCCCCAGGTGATCTGTACAAGGGACATTATATCCCCAGGTGATCTGTACAAGGGACATTACATCCCCAGGTAATCTGTACAAGGGACATTACATCCCCAGGTGATCTGTACAAGGGACATTACATCCCCAGGTGATCTGTACAAGGGACATTATATCCCCAGGTGATCTGTACAAGGGACATTACATCCCCAGGTGATCTGTACAAGGGACATTACATCCCCAGGTGATCTGTACAAGGGACATTATATCCCCAGGTGATCTGTACAAGGGACATTATATCCTCAGGTGATCTGTACAAGGGACATTACATCCCCAGGTGCTCTAAACAAGGGACATTACATCCCCAGGTGATCTGTACAAGGGACATTATATCCCCAGGTGATCTGTACAAGGGACATTACATCCCCAGGTGCTCTAAACAAGGGACATTACATCCCCAGGTGATCTGTACAAGGGA
Source organism: Bombina bombina (assembly GCF_027579735.1). Lineage (NCBI taxonomy): Eukaryota > Metazoa > Chordata > Amphibia > Anura > Bombinatoridae > Bombina > Bombina bombina. The sequence continues at coordinate 1,141,906,169 of NC_069504.1, forward strand.
CATTACATCCCCAGGTGGTCATTGTGGCCTCCTTTGGGCCTTGTCAGTGAGGTGCAGCCATATGGCAGGTTCTTCATGTTTACTGAGTCGCAGCTGTCTAAGCCATGATTTAAACTTTTTTAACTGCACCTTTTTTAATGACAATGGAGTGTGTGGTGTTTTAGAGGGACAGTCTACTCCAAAAAATGTATTGTTTAAAAAGATAGATAATCCCTTTATTACCCATTCCTCAGTTTTGCACAACGAACACTGTTATATTAATAAACGTCTAACCTCTGTGATTACCCTGTATCTAAGCTTCTGCAGACTGTCCCCTTATCTCAGTTATAGTAATATACTTTTTACCTCTGTGATTACCTTGTATCTAAGCCTCTGCAGACTGCCCCCTTATCTCAATTATATTAATATACTTTTTACCTCTGTGATTATCTTGTATCTAAGCCTCTGCAGACTGCCCTCTTATCTCAGTTATATTAATATAATTTTTACCTCTGTGATTACCCTGTATCTAAGCTTCTGCAGATTGCTCCCTTATCTCAGTTATATTAATATACTTTTTACCTCTGTGATTATCTTGTATCTAAGCCTCTGCAGACTGCCCTCTTATCTCAGTTATATTAATATACTTTTTACCTCTGTGATTACCCTGTATCTAAGCTTCTGCAGATTGCTCCCTTATCTCAGTTATATTAATATACTTTTTACCTCTGTGATTATCTTGTATCTAAGCCTCTGCAGACTGCCCCCTTATCTCAATTATATTAATATACTTTTTACCTCTGTGATTATCTTGTATCTAAGCCTCTGCAGAC